>NC_142936.1:75203125-75238125 GCF_046866305.1 Octopus bimaculoides | reverse complement strand
GTTTGGTATAACTCCTGAGCTTGCCAGCTCTGGCCTAACTGTCCAGCCCATGCCAGTATGGACAACGGACATTAAATGATAACAATAATGACGATATATATCTTTATCTTTTATCCTTCACTTCGTTTATTCATTAGATTGCAACAATGCTGGAGCACTATTTTGAAGGGGTTAATTGAACAAATTGACCCCTGTACTTTTCTTTTTTTTTATAAGTCTTGTTTTGCTGAACCACCAAGTTATGAGGGCGTAAACAAACGAACATCGATTGTCAAAGAGTGGTGGGGAACAAACCCAGATATTCACAGACACACACACACATGCATATATATATATATATATATATATATATGTATATCTGTATATATAATATGATAGGCTTCTATCAGTTTCTGTCTACCAAATCCATTCTCAAGGCTTTGGTCAGCCCAGGGCTATAGTAGAAGACAGTTGCGCAAGGTGGGACTGAACCCAGAACCATGTGGTTGGGAACCAAACTTCTTTGCACACAGCCATGCCAGCACCTTTATACACACACACACACACACACACACACACACATATAGAAAGCCACTTAATTAATGATAATGAATATATAGCTTCCCCATCTGGAAAGAGAACAAGAGAAAGAGTTGTGAAGGCAAGTCATAAGATAAATATGAGAGAGAGAAATAGGACAGACGATTAGAAAAGGTGGGTGGATCGGCACTAGAATGAAATTAGTTGGGTGGATAGGTACTAGTGCACTAGAATGAAATTAGTGGGTCAAATGATCTGAGATCCGGGACTGAGTTGGATGTAGGGCATATCAGTTTGGGGAGGGGGAGCCAAAGAAAGGAAATTAGAGTGGATCTGGGAGGAGGAGGAGGTGGTGGTGACAGGGAACAGTAGTAGGGATACAATATCAGCACCTGAGTGAGATAAACACATATATTGATGCATAATTACACACACGCACGCACGCACGCACGCACACACACACACACACACACACACATATATATACTTGCAAAATTATATACACTTACATGCATAATCACACTGGCTGCATGCTACAGTGTATGCACATGCACACACACACACACACACACACACGCGCACATGCACATACACATGTGCACATGCACAGAGAGAGAGAGAGAGAGAGAGAAAGAGAGAGAGTCTTTAAGCATCTGTCTACCAGACCCATCTATAAAGCTTTAATTTAATCCAAAATCACATTGTTTGAAAGTGAATATCTTAACCACATGTGTGTGTGTGTGTGTGTGTGTGTAAATCTATTATCTTACTTGTTTAGTTTTTTTTTATGGAAACATAACATTTGAAGTGCCAAGCATTATTAGTGATTGGCATGAAAAGGTTAATGACTATATTCTTTCTATTGTCTCTCCTTGAAATGGAGTTGAGCATTTCCCTCAAAATTTGAGCACTAAGAAAAAACAAAAAGAAATTTAGGAGATGGGGGTATCATGTTTGAATTAGACCTTTTCACGCTGCCCATTTATTGGTTTCTTTTCAGAATGACCACTAGCCTAGATTAACTCTAAGCGATAAATAAGATTAATTAATTGCTCCGTCATTTAGGTTATTATCTTCTAAAAGCCATTAATTTCTTCAATAAGATTTCATTTTCTTGCTAATTTGAGACCATTGGGAGAATGAGTGTGTGTTTGTGTGTATGTGAGAGTTTCTATTTGATTGTCTCTCTTTCTTGATGTCATGTGATAGCTGTGAACAAACATCACCATGATACACATGGTTCTGGTCAATTCTAATCTTCTGTGGAAACATATCTGGCCGTGGGGAAATATTATCTTACTTGGAATCAGATGAGGATTGGTGACAGGAAGCACATCCAGTTGTAGAAAATCTGCTTTAATTGATCCTGTCTGATCCATGCAAACACTAGCGGAGCTAGGGGTAGAGGACGGCAGGGGTGGTCTGCCCTAGATAGCACTTTTAAAGGGGCAGCACTTTTCATCTTGTTATAGGCTATAAGCCAGAATAGATTATATCAAAATAGTTTGGTATTTGATAATTCTCGATATTATAAAATAAATGGAAATGCATGACTTTTGGGTCTGCTATAGGCAATATGTGTTTTTTGTGGGCTCTGGGGGTGCCAAAAAGTGCTGTCCCAAGCGGCATACACTTTAGCTACGCCAGTACATGCAAGTGTGCCAGTGCTGGATTAACTTTTAAGCAAAATAAGCACATGCTTAGGCACTGCAGAAATCGTAAATGGTTTACAGCACAAAAGAAATCACTTTAAACTTGCCAAAATAAACATTATTGAATGTACCTTCCCAAATGCAGACATTGCTTTTCGTGTTTGTAATATTAATGGTCTCAAATTGCTCAGCCGAGCATTTATTTTCTCATTTGTAATATATTATATTTCCCATCAGAACAACTATGCAACAAGGTAGGCTGGATGCCTTATCTTCACTTTATTTAGGAGCAGATGTGTTATTTTGAGGATCTGATTGTAGATTTTGCAATTACAAAAAAAAAAAAAAAAAAAAAAGTAGGAGAAAACTTTTCAAATATGAATAAAGTGGAAATATACAAAAATAACCATTATTTTCCATCTTATTGTTTTGTTTCATTTTGAAAAATAAAAATTCATTTTATGGTATATTATTGTTTATATTTTGAATTACATATGTATGGGGGCACCAAAATATTTCAAGTGCTTTGGACCTCTGTGAGTCTTAATCTGACCCTGGTCCAGTCATGGGGGAAATGTTACCTTCTATGAAGCAGGTGAATGTTAGCAAGAGGAAGGGCGTCCAACTGTTGAAAATCTGCTTTAATGAATTCTGTCTGACCTATGCAAGCATGAAAAAGTGGACTGATGATGATGATGATGATGGTGCTAGTAATTAAATAACTTGCTTTTTGTTGAAAGCACACTTGAAGGCTTATCCCAAATTTCCTTAACAGAATGTTTTCCTGATACAAATATAAAATGTCCATCAGTTTGGATTGAACTGTATTGTCTTTTTTTCCCCCATTATTATCAGCATTCTATGCATGGTAATCCTTTATATTTATTGTTAAGCATGTCCTAACATCTAGGTCTGAAAACACAGCTAAAAACATTCAGTTTGTTTTAATGTTGGCCAGGTTCAATGACTAGGCTCGCCAGGTGACTAATTTGTCTTCAATAGAATGGTCTGACAGTGTGGTTCCAGTATAGATAAAATCTACTGTATGTATATAGTATGTATGTATTATTGCCATAGAGAAAAATCTATTGTTTTAATTTCTCCTTTACAGCAAGATCATATGATTTAAATTGTGATAATAGAAGCTGAGTGAAACTATGTTATTTTCTCATCTGTAGAACAAAGCAAAGGCTGCTCCACTGCATTAGCACATGTTACATGCCATTTGGTTAACATTGGAAGTCATTGTAAAGTTTCTAATTCATGAAAGAGTTGGAAAATTGGAAATGAAAAATTGACACGTCTATCCTTTTCACAATGATATTAAAGACACACAACTATAAAGAAGCTCTCTCAGTAATTTAGTTAATTAATACGTTATTAATGAATGCAAATTAGTAACAGCAGTGCTGATTGTTCATAGCTTTATTCTCAAGTAAGCTACTGTCTCTCACAGTTTCTCTGTAGACTTTATGAAGTAAATACTCTTGGTAAGGGCAACTGTCTTCTATTATAGCTTCCCACTGACCAATGTCTTGCCAGTGGAACCAGTAGAACCAGTAGATGGAAACTGTAAGGAAGCTTGCTGTATGTTTTTTTTTTGTGTGTATTCACATGTATATGTCTGTGTAAATGCTTCTGTTCCACTTCTGTTGAACACTTTAAGTGAAAAATGGTGACATTATGTTGAGATTCCCTATTAAAAAATTGCCCTTTAGCTCTGTGCTGTTGAGGTCAAGTAAACACAAATTCTTTTAACTTGCAAAACAAGTAAAAATTAGAGATGGTGAGAACATCTGACTATAAAATAAAGTCTTTGTAATAAGTATTCATCTAACCCATGCTAACATGGGTAAACAAAACATAATGTGAATGATTGAGCTATGTATATACATGCATATATACATATATATAGTAGCTGCTTTCTCGTATACAAGCAAAGCCATTGCTAGAAAGGTTCATTGAAATGAATCATTGATGATGAAATGTGAGACCATTGAATGGCTCTTGAGCCTGGCCAAAGATTTTCACATTCTATTGCATAATGCTCGTCTGTGCTAGCTAGCAGAGAGAGCATATATATATCTATATATATATATATATATATATATATATATATACATACATACATACATGCACACACACACACAGTTTTCTATACTCAATAATCATGCTTAGCCCATTTGTCAAAATATGCTGCCTTTGAATTTTGAAAATACTTTGTAGCTTTTACTTCTTCCAGTCATTGGACTGTGGCCATCTTAGGGCACCACCTTGGAGGATTTATTTGTTTCCTTTTGTTGAACTGCTAGGTTACAAGAATGTAAATAAACCAACACTGGTTGTTAAGTGTTGCACTGGTTGTTAAGTGTGTGTAGGGGGTCAAACACAAACACAAGGGCCTTCCCCTGCACATACATACATACATACATACATACATACATACATACATGTATGTAAGTGAATATGTGGTGTGTGTATGTGTGTGTGTGTGTGTGTGTGTGTGTGTGTGTGTGTGTGTGTGTGTGTGTAATTTATTAATGTTTGTTTTTATGTTCAATTGTAATAAAAACAATTTTACATTAATCTGTTGTAGAGTACAAATTTATTATTCTTAAAACAAGACTGTTGATGATAGTGACTTCGAAGTTCTGGCCAGCTTAACCAGCATCTAGTGAGGGCTTAGTTGGCCAAAACTTTGGAGTCACTGTCAACAATATTCTTGTTTAAGAATAATGAATATGTATGTATACAATGAGCTTCCACACAGTTTCCAGCTATCAAATTCACTCACAAGACCTTAGTCAGCCTGGTGCTATAGCAGAAGACACTTGTCCAAGATGCTGTGCTGAGGGATTGAACCGAAAACTATGTGGTTACAAAGCAACCTTCTTGACTACACAGCCCTGCCTAATTGTGTTTAACGCCTTTATTAACTCTTTTATTACCATATATCTGTCAAGATATGCTACCTTTGATTCAATTAATTTTGAAAATAATGAAAAATTCATTGAAATAACTTTATCATTATCAGGTTGGGATCTGGAACATAAATTAACAGGATATTTTTGATGGACTGTTTTAATTTTAGACCATTTACAACAATAAATTTGAATCATAAAACTAAGGGCTGTCTCTGGCGTTGTTGATATCAAAAGGGTTTAAAATACCCACTCTTAGAGCAGAAAAAAACCCCTCATATGAAACAAACCCAACACCAACACTACTCTGTTTGACCACTACTCCATTCTACCAAATTACCAATGTTCTCTGTTGTATTTGTTCTACAGCTATATTTTTTTACCATTAACTTTTACTCGGATATTGATCTCCACTTCTCTCTCTCTTTCTCTCTCTCCTCCCATCTTTATTTCTCTATTGACCCTTCCCTCTCTTTGTCTTTGTCTTTCTCCCCACTCTCTTGCTCCTGTTTTCTCTTTAGTCTTTCTCTTTTGCTGTACTCCTCTCTGCTGCTTTTTCCCTAGCCTCTCTTTTTATTTCTCTTTTTCCTCTCTGCCCTTCCTTTCCTGCTCTCTTTCTCTTAATTTTCTCTTTCATTCCCCTGTTTCTCTTCCCTTCTCTCTTTCTCTTCTCTCAGTCTTTCTCTTCTCTCAGTCTTTCTCTTCTCTCAGTCTTTCTCTTCTCTCAGTCTTTCTCTTCTCTCAGTCTTTCTCTTCTCTCAGTCTTTCTCTTCTCTCAGTCTTTCTCTTCTCTCAGTCTTTCTCTTCTCTCAGTCTTTCTCTTCTCTCAGTCTTTCTCATGCCCCTCTCCCACTTTCTCTTCCTTCTCTCTCTCTCTTGTCTGTCTTTTTCTTTCTCTTACTCCTCCCTTTTTTGCTTGTAGCCTCTTTCTTTCTCTTCTCTCTTTTTCTCTGTGTGTCTTTTTTACCCTTTCTCTCCCTCATATTCTCTCTTGCCCTGCATCTTTCTTTTCTTCTGCTTCTCTCTTGTCCTTCCCTACTTGTCTCTTTATCACCCTATCTCTCCTTAAAATCGTACTGATTAAAGCTAACTTCAAACCACCCTGCCTCCTTCCTACCTATTTATGTGTGTGTGTGTGTGTGTGTGTGTGTGTGTGTGTTTTATTCTTAATGTTTTGTTTATTTGTATTTTGAAATAATAGAAATGCAATTTATATTTCTAATTATTCTTTCAGCTCAGCAGATGGAATCTGTTAATACATTTGCTGTTTAAATTCATCAGTATTCAGTCCTGTTCGGCTAATTATGGAAAAAGGATAAAAATAAATGAATGAATGAATGAATAAATGAATAAATAAATACAGGTCAAAAAAACAAATAAACATACTATAACATATTTGAATAGTGTTCTATTGATAAAACAAAAAAATAAAAACAGCCTTGAACTCATGACTCTGTGTTTGCATACACAAACATACAAGTACACACATGCACACATATTTAAGCTCATGAACACATATAAACATACATACATATATACATACATATATATATATCTATACACACACATACATATATGTATGTTCATATGTATATACTCATACATATTTTCATACATACATATGCATTCAGCCTTCCACACACTTCCACACACATTACCTGTAAGCAGTCATGCATGCACATACCTACACATGCATACACACAGCTTTATATACACTCAAGACATGTACATACACATATCTACATACAACATGTGTAGACATATACACACGTACACACACACATACACACGCACACACACATGCATCCCCATCCAAGTTGAAGTATACAAACAACCATCACTACGCACTCACATTCATACACACTCACATTCATACACACTCACATTCATACACACACAAACACAGAAACACCTAGGCATAGATACATAATTTCACATACACACACATGTACACAAAATAATTCCAACATTGACACACATGGCTGATTCATAGTCAGCTGTTGGTATAGAATACTAGCGAACACTTCTCTCATTTGTGTGTTCTGGATATTTTGCCCTTTTATCAAACCCCTGTTCCCCTTCACCCTTTTGTTACCCTATTTCTCTTGAAATACCATTGCTTTTGTTTCAACAGATTTTGAAAATACTGAGGAATTTACTAAAATAGCTATATCATTATTAGGCAGGTGATTGGAGCATAAATGAACATTTAAATTTCAATAGAATGTTTTAATTCTGATCACTTTGAAATAGATAGTTTGTTTCAAAGAATGATCTGTGGGTCTGATGCATTCTCCAGTTCAGTTGGTATTGGAAAGATCCAAATCATCTATGCATGTCTTCTCTTACTCTTTTTAATTTAGAGTAAATTTTGACTGACCACCAACTTTGTAGTAAGGTTGTGAAGGAAGCTATCATAATTTAACCATCATCCTTTAAATCTTAAGAAAGTCTTCGCAGACTTTTATATAAATATTGAGATCATTTGTTGCTTATGAATTAAGGATTTGCATTCTCTCTCCAAGATTCTAAGTTCAGCCATACTCTAGATGGGTCGGTATGTATCCTGTTGCTCCAAATATATATATATATATATATATATATATATATAATTAAGTGGAGAATGGAGAAACAAATACAAGAAGAAGCAAGTCAATTGGGCTAGTTAGCTATTGATTTAATTATATGGAGATTATATAATGAGTCATTTACGATCATTTCGATGTGCCATATTGAAGCAATCCTATCATATACCAATATATATATATATATATATTTATAAATATATATATATTTATATATATATAATAACAAAAAGTGACAACAAAAGAATGAGACCTCGATATTAGGTAAATAGAGGATTATTTATATATGTATATTTTAGGACAATCAGTAAATTGTCATAATAGTACTTGGAGTTTCAAATGCCGGATGTAAGGGCTACAATGCATTCTCATTGGCTATTTATGGCAATAGACTCTATGAAAAACCATTGAATAAAAGGAAAGTTACTCTAATAAGTAGAAAAAATATAAAAGATAAAAATACACGCAACCATATTCTCACAGTACATAGACATTATACCTCCTGCGTTCATAACGTCTACATAAGTACACACTCACACTAACATGTATATCTACATGCACATACACACACAGATATATATGTGCATGTTCGTACTCATATGTATACACATGCACACACATATATAATTATGTGCGCGTGTGTGTGTGTGTGTGTTTGTGTATGTATATTTGCACACAACTTCATCCTCATATACACATATATATTTATATAGTTAATCCCAAAAAACATGTATGTGCATATGTATGTATATATATATATATGCGTGCATATACATGTATGTATATGTGTATATGTATGTGTGTATGCATGTGTCGTAATGGTTTAACCCAGGTGTTAAAGTAACAAGTGTATTAAGTTTTTTTTATTTGTTCACTTGCTCACACACACACGCATACAGACATTGATACATACACACAAATGCATACATGCGTACTCATATATACCTGTTTGCTTAGAAATATCTGTGTACATGTCTATTTACCTGTGCAAATGAGCGTGTATCGAGTGCTATTTGATTTTCTTTATTCACTCACCCATATGTATGTGTGTGCATGTGTGTGTGTGTCTGTGTGTGTGTTTGCTTTCTCTTCGTGATTGGAGTTTCATTTTATATATTGATCAACCACCTGTTCAATGTTAAGGAATATATATATATGTGTGTGTGTGTGTGTTTGTCTGTCAAATGTAGGAGCGTCTTGTTCTTTACATCTTCCTTTGTGTAGCCATTCAGCCTTTAAATTTTAAGGTCTTGCAAATTTCTATTGTCCCAGATATCGTGATCATCTGTTGCTATAGATTATTGATCTATGTTCCTTTCCTCAAGAATCCATACTTCACTTCAGTCATGTTGCTACACATCCCATTGCTTCAGTAATAAAGGACATTAAGCTGATAGTGTATTTTGAGCACTGTGTTTGTGTATTTGTACCGTGAATGTGTGTGAGTGTGTATGAGAGTGTGGTGAGATTTAAGATCTTTGCTGAATAAAAGCTGGTCACTAACAAAGTGACATGGCACTTTTTTGTTTTGAGACATTTTTATTGTCATAATTCTGTTGAATAATAATTACGAGAAATTCTTTTGTTATTATAATACTGTTGGAATCTTCAATCTTTGCTTCAATTAATTTTGAAAATAATGAAGTATTTAGTAAAGTAGCTTTGTTATTATTAAACCAGTGTTAAACACAAAAATTAATGTGACGTTTGATGCAAGATTTTAATTTAGATCACTTTTAAACAGAATGTTTGAATCAGTGAGCAAAGAGCGGTGTTTGGCAAACTGGAATCCAAACGATTAAAGCGATTTATGAATTTGAGAGTGTATATGTAGGTGTATAAATTGAAATACTTGTAACTATATCTGTACATATGCTTTGTGATAGGTGTAAATGTGTGTATGCTTCATTACTCTTCATGTATGAGTGTATGCATACTTCTCATTTTTTTCTCTAGCAAAAAATAAGAAAGTAGTAGAAAGGTTAGATGTTATGTATGAAGGAAGTTATAAATTTTCCTTTCTTTTGATATGAGCTATTTTCAGTGATAGTGTGTTGGATATTGTTTTTCAGATACAGTCTACATTTAATAATTTTTAAGTAATTCTCTATTTTTCCTGTAAAAACAAAATGACAAAACTTAAAAAGAGAACAAATGAACAGCAATGAAAGTTCTCAAAGTTTTGAAAAGTTAATAAAAATTTCATCGTTTAAAGAAAACTGTTGATACATTAAGTATCAGTTGCATACTGGGTTGACCTAATTGACTGGCCCCCCTCCCCCAAAATTTCTGCCATTGTTTCTAGAGTAGAAAAGTATATATATATAGCCACACAACAGGCTTCTTTTAGTTTCCATCTACCATTCTTATAGATGCATCTTACAAAGCTTTAAGTGGTTTGTGGCTATGATAGAAGTATATTGAAAGTACATGGTTCAGTGGCTAGGGTATTCGGCTTACAATCATAAGGTCGTGATTTCAATTCCAAGTGGTGTGTTGTATCCTTGAGCAAGACACTATATTTCACATTATTCCAGTTCACTCAACTGGTAAAAATGAGTAGTACCTGTATTTCAAAGGGCCAGCCTTGTCACGCTGTGTGTCACACTGAATCTCCCTGAGAACTACGTTAAGGGCCCACATGCTTGTGGAGTGTTTAACAACCACTTACATGTTAATTTCACAAGTAGGCTGTTCCATTGATCGAATCGATTGGAACCCTTGTCATCATAAATAATGGAATACCAGTGAGAAGACATCCCCCCGCCCCAAGGTGTCACACCATAGGACAGAATCAAAAGCCATATAGTTGGGGAGGAAACTTCTTAATCACACATCTATACTTGTGCCTTTCTCGAAGAAAAAGTATCTTCTAAATTCTATGGAGCAAATATGCTTTAACAATTTGGCTATTTCCAAATAAATCTATTTGCTCAGTAAAACACTAAAAAATATTTTCTTACCAAATGAGAGATTAACTTATATGTTGGTGTTTATTTTAATGCTCTCAAATCTTGAGTTAAGTATAGTCTTTGTGAGTTTCTGTATATCCTCATAGAGACCATATATATATATTTTTTTCATCTTGTGATCATTCATTGTCCATTTGAACGAGTTGGTGTCTCATGTGATCACAGTATTATTCATTCATTAAGGCTTTATAATTGCTACTAAATTGAATACTGTAGTAGTAAATATAATCTATCTGTAGAAACCACGTGTAAATTTAATTATAGAAACTTCAGAACTGTTGCAATATGTATGTAAACACACATACACACACACACACACACACATTCATGCACACTCACATGCACACATGCACACATCTACCTCTGTGTGGATGGATGTGTGTGTGTGTGTGTGTATTGTATATGTATAGGTAGCAGTGAATAAATTGTCATCGTCTAAAGTACACAAAGATGAGAACAACACTGACATCTCATTTTAATAGATATATTTACCAAAATTACATAAAAATGTCTTGAAATACTAAAGAATAGATTTTTTCAATAAAATCGCCATTGGCTTCACACATATAAAACTTACCAGTGTGTATATACGTATTTATATCCATATTGGTAGGTATATATTATGTGTGAAATATATATGTATATGTATCTGTGTGTTTGCATACAGCAGTTAAGATGTTCTCTTGTATATATATATACTAGCAGTATAACCCGACCTTGTCCGGGTGTGACTTATTACGTCATCTACGATAAGTCTTGCTAGGTGAAAATCAACTAAAAAAGTAAGCCTTACAACGAAAAAACCCTTATGATGTAAATATGTTCATAATTCAAAAGACGATGAAATTAATAGAGAAAGTCTGAAGGCTGTTTTGCGTAACATTATTAAGTGTACGTAAATTTCATCCGTCTAATTGGCTATAGAAATGCTTGTGCAGAACAACTTTTTGCGCTGCCCTGATTATACATAGCAGGGTAATCCCTTTTCGCAGGAGCTAGGACGGCAATTTGTGATGAAGCAATTGCTGGCGATCTGTTGCTACACAGTTTTGCCAGAATTCTATCAGATTGGGCAGAAGATGTTGATGCACCATTTTGCATTATGTTCAAAGTAGCTTCTGGAATGTGGTGAATTGCTGCAGTCTGTTGCTGTCATTTTAAACTGGTTGCGTTCTTTCCCCAGCAAACTCTCTTCTTTGGAGGCATAATCTATGTATATATTAAACAGAACAACAAAAGTTATAATAGATGGCAGGGTCGGTACTTTTCACATATCTGTAATTTTTCAGATTAACACCCGCACGATTACCCAACCCTAATCCTAAACCTAATCCTAACACTAACCCTAACATTAACCCTAAACCCTAACCCTCACCCTAAAACCCTAACCCTCACCCTGACCCTAAAAACTTAATCGTAACACTAATCCTAACTCTAACCGTAACCCTAACCCTAAACCCTAACCCTGACCGTAAAACCCTAAACGTAACACTAATCCTAACCCTAACCGTAACCCTAAACCCTAACCCCTAACCCTGACCCTAAAATCCTAACCCTAACACCGTAGTGAAAATCGTGGTATATTTACAAAACATTGACGAACATGAGTTATATTTTACTGAATGATTGTGTACTTGCACATGTATGCGTTTGAGAGAGCGAGAGAGGAAGAGGTAGAGAGAGGGGGAGAAAGGTAGTTAAAAGTTTTCTTATGACGGCTTCTCTTCACTGCCTATTACTTCATTAGAAATATACGGATGCACATACGCACATAATAGAGAAAAATGAAACAAATATGGACAACTTGCTCCGAAACACCACCGAGTGGGGAACACTTCTCAAAAATAACCTGCAGCTGTTTCCTTCAAAATTCCTACATGCTCGAAATGTACATACATCAAGGTATATTTGTAGAAAATGTCACGAAAAAATATTCATTTTCCTGGAAGTTAAGAGGAATTTAAGTGGAATTTCCGAAAATTGTCACCCACCCCCTCCCAAAACACTTTCACCGAACATTTTTGTATATTCGGAATCTACATAATAAATAATATATGCACAGAAAATTTCATTAAAAAATATTCATTTTTCTGAAAGTTATGACCTTCCAAAGTCGGTGGGTACAACTCTGTAGTTATGCCACATTGACGAACGTGAATGATTGTGTTTACTTGCACGTGTATGCGTTTGAGAGAGCGATAGAGGAAGAGGGGGAGATAGAGAACGGGAGCAATGTGTATGTTGTCACAGATTACGTATGTGTGGTTGTGTGTGTTTTTATGTATCAGTGTTATGAAAAATAAGTAAAGAATACTGAGAAGAAAGTTTAATCTATGATGTATGTATCACTTTCTCTCTCTGTTGAGCGCGTGTGTAAGAACACTGTTCCAGGTAGAAGGGAAGAAATATAAAAGTTGCTAGAAACAACAGCCAAATCTCCCATAAATCACACAAAGGAAACGGAATTTTAAAAATCTAATTACTGCACTGGAAAGTTCACATCGAGAAAATTTCATTGATGTAAAAAATTTTACGAAAAAGTGGAAAATGTGGATTTCTATAAACTTTTAAAAAAGCTTCACACAGACACACAACTTCAGCTTTATATATTAAGATATTTATATAAATTGTTATCTTATTTTAACATCCGTCTTCTAATCTGGAATCAGCTGGACACTTTGACAGGTTCTGACAGGTCAGAAGATTGTGGAAAATGTATAGTTCATAGCAATCAAAAACCACCCCAGAAACCCTCAGTATATCAAATAGAGAGAATGAATTGTTTTATGACAACCGTTTCCATTCAACTGTCTGTCTGTCTGTCCATCCATCCATCCGCTCATCTCTCTCTCTCACTATCTATCTACCTAAATATGTAAACACCCCTCCACACACACACACTCTCTCTCTCTCTCTCTCACACACACACACAAACACACACATCAATATTTGTTTTTATGTTATAATAAAAAATCATTTTACATTAAATTGAGGGATTTCCCATTACATTTGGTAGAGCACAATTTTATTATTTTTCAAGAACACTGTTGACAGTGACTTTGAAGTTTCAGCCAGCTAACCCATCACCAGACTATGGTGCATTTGTGTTCATCTTGGCATTATATGGTCTCTGTTAAGTTAAACTTTTTTCTAGAGAGATGAGTTCTATCGAATGATAATTAGGTTGTATGGTGGGCTGTGATGGCAGGGTGTTATGGGGAATTTTTGTTGATTAAATATGGGAATGTGCTTTTGTTTAGAATCTTTTTATGCATATAGAACTTTGTAATCGGGAGTCTGTATATTTAGGTGTGTCATCTTCAGGACATAAGGGATTACAAAAAATGTAGTTTTATTGTTGGTCAGCTGTTTGATCTGTCTGTTTGTCTGTCTTTCTGCAGACAGATCGATAGGCTGACAGATGGTTAGCTATTTACAGGATCATAGTCAGAAGTTAATTCCATAGTTACAACCCATTCTCAGTACAAAAGTAGACTAAAACATTTAAAATTTGGGATTATTCTGATTAACAAAAATGGCAGACTTTTTTTGTTGTAGCTTGTGATATTGTTGACTCAGGTATATTTACGAATTGTAATTTTGACCTAGAATTGATGAAAACCACACTTGACACTGAAGGTTTTAAAAACAAAACTTATAAAGAAACTTAAATTGAAATACAAATAAATCAGATAATGTCTTTTGTTCACTAATCTATTTCTTTCGAGTCACTTCATTTAAATAATAACATAGGAAAATATATCAATTTAAATATTTAGTTATAAATAGTTTGTATGAGAGAAAGCATGAGACCTCCTTTGTTGGTCTAAGGCTATAGCAGAAGACACTTGCCCAAGGTGTCACGCAGTGGGACTGAACCAAGAAATATGTTGGTTAAAAAGCAAGCTTCTTACCACATTGCCATGCCTGTGCCTGTATGTATCTTATATTTTTTTATGATTAAAAAAACATAGATTTATTTATGTAATCACTACAACCAACATGCAATCCTTGTACTTTTTTATAAAATTTTATTTTTACTTTATTTTTTTTTGCATTTGCAGGTAATAAAAGACTAAAGAAAAATAAATATTTTTCTTATTATTATCTTGGTATTAAAGTTAATAAAAGTGACATCTGGAATTATTTTTATTCTGCTATTCAAAATTCAATTTCTGGTTGCATGCATGTATGAAAGTATGCACAGACAAAGATTGAAATGTTGGTAGGCTGGCATTAAGAGTAACTCAGTTTACAAGTCTTTGACTCCAGAGAGAAATTCTATTTATTTTTGTATTACTTTAAAAAAATGTTTTTATTTAATTTTTTTATCCATTTTGAAACCCATATGAACTTTATTATTAGAATAGTTTCTCCTGATGCATGAATCCATTGTCACAGTAATCATAATACTTCTTTCTAGTTTCTGTGAATATATCAGATGTGTCCATTTTTGCTTTCAGCTTTCTTTGTATACAGAGTCTAAGGCCTGTTTTTTTTTTCTTATTTATTATTTTCACTTTGGCTTCATACATCTGCAGGAAAAAAAAACAGTATACATTCTTAGAAAAGATAGATAAATATTTGCCTTTCATTCCTTGATTTACCCACAACAATAAGAAAAATAAAATATAATTCAATATCATATATATGTATGTATGTATGTATGTGTGGAGGCACAATGGCCCAGTGGTTAGGGCAGTGGACTTCCAGTCATAGGATTGAGGTTTCGATTCCCAGACCGGGCGTTGTGAGTATTTATTGAGCGAAAACACCTAAAGCTCCACGAGGCTCCAGCAGGGGATGGTGGCGAACCCTGCCATACTCTTTAACCACAACTTTCTCTCACTCTTACTTCCTGTTTCTGCTGTGCCTGTAATTCAAAGCCTTGTGAGTGGATTTGGTAGACGGAAACTGAAAGAAGCCCGTCGTATATATGTATATATATATATATATATATATATATATATATATATGTGTGTGTGTATGTTTGTGTGTCTGTGTTTGTCCCCCCAACATTGCTTGACAACCGATGCTCGTGTGTTTACGTCCCCGTAATTTAGCGGTTCAGCAAAAGAGACCGATAGAATAAGTACTAGGCTTCCAAAGAATAAGTCCTGGGGTCGATTTGCTCGACTAAAGGCGGTGCTCCAACATGGCCGCAGTCAAATGACTGAAACAAGTAAAAGAGTAATAGTTAATCCCATACTTGAGTTTCCCTATTAATGAGCAAATAAATTAATTTGCCATCTGTAGTTCATTACTGAAGTGAGCAGCAACAGATCTAAGTTGAACACGACTAAACCCTTAACATTAGTAGCCTTGTCTTGAAAGAAATCTTTATAAAATTGTCTCATGGCAGGGTACTCTCTTACTGGTGATAAATTATTAATTAAGGTTGCAATCTAACTGCTGCTGGTTTTAGCCACAGGTCACTCCTGTTGTAGTGGACTTATGAATAAAAGCATTCCAGATGTGACCATTCCTGCTTTTATTTACTCATTCTATGCAGGTCTGTTGGACCTCATGATTTAATGTCTTTTTCCTTCTTCATCTTTTCATTTTTTTTTTTAAGATGATAGGATGCTATGATTTTGAGGAAGATTTTGCTGCTATTTGTAGTGGGTCAAGTCATGAGCAACCATGTATAAGCTCCATTCCAATGAAAAAGTTATGCGTGTCACATCTTGCTTTCCTCTTTTGCGTAATGTAAAACGGAAATTAAAATTTTCTTAGATTGATTCTTAAGAACCTTTTAATTAACTAGATTCTATTATGAAATCCCAACGCTGAGTGGAACTCACCACCACCTTCATCACCATGACCATCATCATGATCATCGGTTTTATAATTTGGTGACATATGGTGGTGTTTTTTAATTGAAAAGCCTTTATATATCTGTGTAATGTCTTCAGTGTGTATTTTATAGTTTTTTATAAAATGGCTAATTTTTTTTCTTCTTGGTTTTCTTTTTAAAATTTTTTTTTTTTTAATAATTAGCTAAGTGGTGAAAAAGAAATAGAAGTCTGTCTTGATTTATAACAATAGTTGAGTATAATGTCATTTACTTGCAGACATTGCCAAACAAATCACTGTCATCATTTTATCATCATCATCATCATCATCATCATCATCAATGCCATAATCATTGTAATTAACATCAACGTCATCATCAATCATTGCAATTAACATCATTATCATTATCATCACTGAGATTCTTCATTAATCATCACTGTCACTGTTGTTATGATAGTCCACCAACAACTCCGTAATCATTATCATAATAATCAATGTTACAATTATTACGATCATTATAATTGATATCAGTATGATAAGCACTATCCTCCTCCTCCTCCTCCTCCTCCTCCTCCCCCTCGTCATCATCATCATCATCATCATCAATATTAGCAATGCAATGTTTTTTTTTAGTTTTGCCCATTCTGACAATAGCATGGTTAGGCCAGCTCTTATGCAATTGTACCTAATAGAAATAATGGTGATGATGATTATGATGGTGATGGTTGTTGATGGTTATAAAGATTGCCGATGATTATGGTGATTGCTGATGATCACTGGAGATATCATTATAATATAAAATTGTGGCATTTAATGGTTGGTTGGCTAACTGGCTTGCTTGCTTGCTGGCTGGCTGGCTTGTATCATGCATATATAATTAGTGATTTGATTATGCCTGTAAATCTGAAAAGTTAGTTGATAATAGTATTTAGAAAAAACATAATAATTTCAATAGAAGTCTAAGTCGACATAGTTGTTTCAGTGCAATGAAACAGTTTCCAAAAAACAGTTAACCAATTCCTTCAAGACATGATGGTGCTTTGAATAAAGTTAAACTCTCAGTTGGCGTTAGTAACCGCAATGTATTATATTTGCTTAACGTTTGTTTTTGTTTTACTTCTTTCTTGAGTTAAACTCTTTTACTAAATTAACGTTTTAATGATCTGACTTTTTATTATTATTAGACTGGTGTTTTATTAAATTGACATTGAAAGAAATAAACATTTTATTCAATTGACAAATCACTAAATTGACATTTCACTAAATTTGACATTTTCAATAATGTGAGCAACCATGTATTTCTTCTACTACCAGAAACTTGTTCTGCCTTTTTTTGTCATACTTTAACCTTTCATCATCAAGCACAGTGGTTCTCAACCATTTTCCCCCTATAGACCCATTCATTCCTATTTTACACATGGGGGTGAGACACTCCTAACCATTCGATATCTAAAAATTCTGTTATTATATTTTTATAATTAAATATCATTAGAAACTGTATAAAAAATTGTTAAAATATTTTGTTTTGTCGAAGTATAACCAATTTATTGTTTATAAATTTTAACAACAAAATCTTATATGGACCCCCAAGGGTTATATAGACTCTGATTGAGAACCACTGACCCAACATAAAAATGCTTCCCTCACTACTGTAGTGCTACTCAGCTGAAATGGATCCTAGTCTTGCAAGCCACTAGCAACCTCTCTAGTGCTGGTACCGTATAAAATGCACTCAGTACACTCTGAAAATTGATTTGTGTTAAGAAGGACATTCAGCTATAAAGACCATGTCAAAAAAACATTTGAGTATAATGCAGTCCTCCAACCCCACTTATCCTGTCAAACCATGCCAGCATGAGACAAAGATGTTTAACCCTTTCGTTACTGCATTTCTTTTGAGATGCTCTGTGTTTTTTTGTTTTTTTTTCAATTAATTTCAAATATAACAAAGAATTTAGTAAAATAACTTAGTTATCATTAAGCTAGTGTTAGGAACATAAATTGTGACTAAAGTTTGGTGGAAGATTTTAATTAAAAACTTATGAAAACAAGGCATTTTTACTACAGAGCCAGAGGCAGTTTCAGCCAAGTTGGTATCGAAAGGGTTAAAGATGATGACGATATTGATAAGGATGATAATGACATTTTACTAAATTGATATTTTTATTAAACTGAAATTTTTACTGAATTGACAATTCATCAAATTGTCACTTCATTAGGCTGACACTTCACTAAATTGATGTATCGACCAATCAACTTTTCACTAAATTGATATTTCATTAAATTGACATTGCTTACTGAATACTCTTGGAGTAAAAAATATGAATGATTATCACACAATTTTTATCTTCCTTTTTTTTTTTTTGTTTGCATTTGATTGTGAATCACAACTAGCCACATCAGTTGGGTACAGGTCTGGACATGACTACCAACAATTATTTAGCATGCTGCAAACACCCCTATCATTAGTATTCACCCTCTCTAGTCATTATGATGTGCAGCAGTAACAGTTAGACTATGCTTTGCTAAGGTCTTATAAAACCAAAACATACCTAAAGTAGTTATCTCTCCATCAAAGACGAAACTCACTTCCTATTACATTCTACTTTGCCACATGAAGATGAAACACTTGGAAGTAACTCTAAAAGATTCATCAAAAAATATTGGATATTATATATTACATATTTTCATGATACAAATATATATTATTTTACTCTTTTAATTATTTCAGTCATTTGACTGCAGCCATGCTGGAGTACTGCATTTAGTCGAGCAAATCGACCTCAGGACTTATTCTTTGGAAGATTAGTACTTATTCTATTGGTCTATTTTGCCGAACTGCTAAGTTACGGGGATGTAAACACACCAGCATCGGTTGTCAAGCGATGTTGGGGGGGACAAACACAGACACACAAACATATACACAAACATACATATATATATACGACAGGCTTCTTTCAGTTTCCGTCTACCAAATCCACTCACAAGGCTTTGGTCAGACTGAAGCTATAGTAGAAGACACTTGCCCAAGGTGCCACGCAGTGGGAATGAACTCGGAACCAAGTGGTTGGTAAGCAAGCTACTTACCACACATGACTTGTCCAGACTAATGCTACTCTCTCGTCTACACCAGATGTTCGTATCTTCCATAGCTGTCTTCATATCTTCAACTTGGTATCCAGTGTCTTTCACAAGATGACTGATATATGCTCTTTTTGGTTTGCTAATACCAATCCCTGCCTATTTCTGTTGAAGTAAATTCTTCAGTTTATGAGTTAAATCTAGATTTAACAAAGAAGAAAACAACTGAAATGTTCAAATCCAGACTGGAAATCATACAAAGCAACTGAGGAATTCTACTTATTTGGAATTTCACGTGAGTTAGTTAAAGTTGAATTGTTGTAACAGGACTATACAACAGAGGTGTTTCTTTTTCCCTTGGGAGAATCGGGATTATTCAGATTAAAATAGTGACTAAGCATCAACATGAAACAAGCTGAGCCTAGGTTTCTGGATTTCATCCAAAAATATATATTCTTCCATTTAGGCAGCATATAAATTGTATTGCATTTTCCTTTCATCCGAGATGATTTAATGCTGGTTTATCAAAGAACATACAGTACAATTCACCGTGTCTGTCTGTCTATATGTCTGTCTGTTTGTCCCTCTTTTCACCTGCTCATCTGTCAAGAACTGTTTAAAGCCTTCGTTGTTTTTCATTTACTTAACAGTAAGTTGAGATATCAGTCTGTGGACTTTGCATGTGGTTTTTTGTTCAATGCCAATGCTTGGTGCCTTAGGTAAGTGTCTTCTGTCATAGCATTTGTAGGTTGACCTACAAATGCTTTGTCAGTGAAGCCTAACCTGAAACTGGTTGTGTTTCTCTCTCTGTGTGTGTGTGCGTGTGTGTGTGAGTGTGTGCGTGTGTGTATGTATATATATATATATATATATATATATATATATATATAAGAATCATCATCATCATCATCGTTTAACATCTGCTTTCCATGCTGGCATGGGTTGGACGGTTTTACAGGAGCTGATCAGGCAGAAGACTTACACCAGACTTCTGTGTCTGTTTTGACACAGTTTTTATGGCTGGATGCCTTTCCTAACCAACCACCCAGCAGGAGAATCATTTTAACAATTTGTTTCCATGTAAGATAATATATAAATATGTATGTGTGTGGGTATCTTTCTCTGACATATATTGTCAAAAGATTGTCACACCAGCAAGAAAACAAAGCAGTGTGCTGAGACAAAAATACCTAGTGGATTGTTTTTTTTCTCAAGTTGCAAACACACTGAACTCACCATATCCAATATATTTTCATGATATAGCTAACTCTTTTCCAATATTTAGATGGCCTCCAGTCCTCCATGTTACTCTTTTACTTGTTTCAGTCATTTGACTGTGGCCATGCTAGAGCACCGCATTTAGTTGAGCAAATCGACCCCAGGACTTATTCTTTGTAAGCCTAGTACTTATTCTATTGGTCTCTTTTGCTGAACTGCTAAGTTGCGGGGGTGTAAACACACCAGCATCGGTTGTCAAGCGATGTTGTGGGGACAAACACAGACACACAAACATATACACACACACACATATATATACATATATACGACGGGCTTCTTTCAGTTTCCGTCTACCAAATCCACTCACAAGGATTTGGTCGGTCCAAAGCTATAGTAGAAGACACTTGCCCAAGGTGCCATGCAATGGGATGAACCCGGAACCATGTGGTTCGTAAGCAAGCTGCTTACCACACAACCACCCCTACACGTATGCTAACTTTTCCTCAGTTATGACTAACATTTTTGCTTTCCAATGCTGTTGATTATTCACCAGTACATGAAGCTGTTCCTGAAAAAAAAAGAAAGGAAGCATAAGAAAATATTAGAATTTATCCTGAACACCTCGTGTGTGTGTGTGTGTAAATTTTACCAGACAAAAATCATTCATTTTTTCTTAGATAAAGTGTCAGTTTCAAAATGTCTCAGACACCTCTTCTCCCATACCATAGGAAGCTATGAAGTTGTAAACTTCCTTTTCTTCAGAATATATTATATGTAATATGTTATACAGCAATAAAATTACATAGTTAATGAAATAACGCAGGACACCTGCACAACGGACACCTGCAATTTACACACATGGATTTTGTAGGTGTGCATGTTCAAAGCAATGCTACTATTTATATAGTTCTTCACTTCAGATTGAATCAATAGATAGGTTAGGTTATGCACAATCTCAGTAGGGAAAAGGTGTGAACTCTCTTGCTACGAAAAGGCCCTGAGATAATACTTAGGAAGTTCAAAAGATCACTGATTTATGAATCAAACATAACAGAAAACACACACACATACACACACACAACATATGCATATAGGCAGAAAACACACACTAACACCTGTTTCTCTCTTCCCTCTCTCTCTTCCTTCTCCTCCTCTCTCCCATCTCTCTTGCTTTCTGACTTTTTCCAATTAACCTTCCTTGTAATAAATAGATAAAAAAAAAAACATTATTCTGATGAGTGTTAGTGATGAGGGCATTGGGTTGGGTATTCATTGGGGTTATGTTTTCCTTCGCAGAGCTAATGATCAAAGACATTCCAACCATGACCGTCCTGTCTGTCTGCATATCAGCCCCCCCCCCCCCCGTCTTAAATAAAAGAATGTTTTATGGTATTTATTCTGACATTACTTTCTAAGTTCAAATTCCACCAAGGTCAACTTTAGCTTTCATTCTTTTAGGGTCAATAAAATAAGTACCAGTTGAGCACTGGGGTCAATGTGATTGATTTACTAACCCTCCCCCTCAAATTTCAAGCCCTTGTGCTTGCTTATAGCAGGAAGAATCATTTAAGGCAGTTGGGTATGGTGATTTGAGGGGGATACAGGCTGTTATTTCTATCTTGCAGATTGGTTGATCATAAGGAGGTGGTTCATCGGCGTGTTTAGTAGGTCTTTGGTTGAGGAAGAAAATAGGGGAATCAGAAAGGGGTTATATGGGTCAATGATTTAGAAGGAAAATATTCTTTTACTGTTGTTAAAAACTCATTCTAGTCATCCATATTTCATAGATGAGGAGTGGTGTGTGAGTGTGTGTGTGTGTGTGTGTGTGTGTGTGTGTGTGTGTGTATTGGGTGGGGGGCGGGGAGAGACAAAAAGAATTCTAATGTAATAATACCAACTCCTTTCCTCCTGACACAACCACCACAATCACATGACAATCACCACCAGTACATACATAAATACATACCATTCTCAGCTCTGTCATTTACCAGCAGGGACCCTTGTAATCTGTTGGGTTGCTGCCTTCACCACCACCACCACCACCACCACCACCACCTCCACATTGCCACCAATAACACCACCACCACCACCACCACCACCACCACCAGTGATAACACTATCATTGCTGTCAATCATCCTAACTAGATCTAGTAGCATCTCTACCACTAGCCTCCCTCTTCCTGCTGTCACCACCACCACCACCACCACCACCAATACCACCGCCACCACCACCACCACCACCACCAATACCGCCACCACCACCACCACCACCACCACCACCAATACCACCACCACCGCCACCACCACCGCCACCACCACCACCACCACCACCACCACCAATACCACCACCACCATTATCTCTGCTCCTATTATCATCACTGCTGTCAATCTGTGTAAATAGGAATGAATGACATCACAAGCTTCTAACCTCCCTTGTTACTGCAGATCCTGCCCCCCCCACCATCCACCATGATCACCACCTTCATCATCACCAATACTACCATCACTATCATCATCACCTGCTTCATCACCATGTCTTGCTCTAGAGTGGCCATGACCCTTTTATTTATCTGCATTCAACTCAGAAGGAATTTTTTTCATTTGCTGTCCTAGCTTTTTACCCTGATGGTCACTGTGGCTCAAAGTCAATCAACACTTAACTTTCCAAACATTTGTACTTGTAACCCTCTGTATACTCTCAGTATTGTGGAGGCGCAATGGCCCAGTGGTTACGGCAGCGGACTCGCGGTCATAGGATCGCGGTTTCGATTCCCAGACCGAGTGTTGTGAGTGTTTATTGAGCGAAAACACCTAAAGCTCCACGAGGCTCCGGCAGGGGATGGTGGCGAACCCTGCTGTACTCTTCCACCACAACTTTCTCTCACTCTTACTTCCTCTTTCTGTTGTGCCTGTATTTCAAAGGGGTCAGCCTTGTCCTACACTGTGTCACGCTGAATATCCCCGAGAATTACGTTAAGGGTACACGTGTCTGTGGAGTGCTCAGCCACTTGCACGTTAATTTCACGAGCAGGCTGTTCCATTGATCGGATCAACTGGGACCCTCGACGTCGTAAGCGACGGAGTGCCAACAACAACAACAACAACTTTCAGTATTAAGAAAGCTTATCAAGTCATACCAAAGCCATGAATAGTCATAGTCACAACGACTGAAATCATCATCATTAACGTCTGTTTTTCCATGCCGGCATGGGTTGGATGGCTCGAAAGGAGCTGGCAAGCCAGAGAGGACTGCACCACGCTCCACTGCATCTGTTTTTGCATTATTTTTATGGCTAGATTCCCGTTCTATAATGTCAGTTACTTACATGGCTGTATGGTTGGAAAGTATTGGGTTTGGTACCTTCAGCAAGCTGGATTGACCATAGACAGACTTGTGAGAGGCTTTGATTGGCAGATACTGAGAGAAGACCATCACAACTGTGTGTGTGTGTGTGTGTGTGTGTGTGTGTGTGTGTGTGTGTTTAGATTTGCAATTCTTTGTATGATCAAGTTAGCTTTTTCTGTCAACAAATCATCTGGTCACTGGTCACTGGTCACTGGTCACTTTGTGCCAGTAAAGCCAAGTACAATTAGAGAACCCCCTCACCTGGAAAGCAAGTAAGGGTTAACATTAAGAAAGGTATAAGATAATATCTCAAGTAACATATTCATTCATTTAACCTGTGCAAGCTTGGAAAAGCAGAAGTAAAATAAATGAATGGTAAACAGAGAGTGAGAGAGGGGGAGAGAAAAAAGAGAGAGAGGAGGAGAGAAAGGGGAGAGAGAGAGAATAGGAGAGGGAGGGAGAAACAGGGATGAAGAGAGAGGGGGAAAGAGAGAGGAGAGAGAGGGAGAAACAGGGATGGAGAGAGAGGGGGAAAGAGAGAGAGGGAGAGAAAGGGAGAGGGGAGAGAGAAGGGGAGAGGGAGAGAGAGGAAGAAAGAGAGAGGGGAGAGAGAGGGAGAAAGGGAGAGAGAGAGAGAGAGGAAGAAAGAGAGAGGGGAGGATATTAGACCTCTCTTCCATACTGAGAAAATCTAACCTTTCTTTATGCTTCAGCATACCCATATCCATGCAGTAGAAAGAATTCTCTACTGGAAACAATGGTTCCATCTCCATTTATGAAGCAATCATTTATGAAGCAATCATTTATGGTAAAGCTAACTTCAAAGCACTTCCAAATGTAAAAACTTAAATTCACATCATGAAAGTAGAATTCCTTTGTCGTCGATACGCAGGGAAGTTAATCATCGACCTCCTTTTATAAAGCAAAGCAGTTTATTTTACTAAAGTTTACTTTCTTTTATGAAAGCCAATAAATAAACAAATAATGACATGATTAATCTGCCGTATTTAATGACATAAAAGATTCACACCCATATTAAATGCACTCCAGTTTCAACTGCTCATATTTGGAAAAAGTATCTCCTAGTGTATTAAAGCAATCTAGGCCCAAATTTGCATATAAGACCCAAGGAGATTTTTTAAGACTTTCCTAGAAAAAAAATGTCATATGGCATCGAATATATGGTACTTTTCTATGTATTTGATGGTCTCTTTTCTATACTGTACTGTGTTCTATATAGAGAGTAGCAAACTGGTACTCTGTCTCTCTCTCTCTCTCTCTCTCTCTGTACACCTTCCACCCACACACATATGAACCCCTCTGTTGACCAAGTTTGTCCGCATATTTACACATGTTGCCCATGGCAGCATGCCTCTCCTCTCCATATTTATACCCCCAAAACAGGATGTTGGCCAAGGACAGTATGGCTTTGCACCACTGTCATTACAGATGTTGCTGTTAAGAATGAAAAGAGAACAGAGGCTATAAGGTCTCAACACAAACAGCTCTTCGAAATATATCAACCTTTTTTTTAATCTTTATTGATCTCAAATGAGCAGAAGGCAAATTTGACTTCAAGAGGATTTAAAATCAGGATCCAGAGTTGGATCAAATGCTATAATTGTCTAGAGTGCTAGACAGAATACTTAGCATATTTGTTGTGGCTCTTTGCACTGTAAATTCAAATCCAGCTGATATTGGCTTTGGTTTTTGGTCATTTGAGGTGATGGTGGATATAAACACACTGTTACGGGGATATAAACACACTGTTACGGGGATATAAACACACTGACATCAGGTGTCAAGCAATGGTTGGGGGACAAACGCAGACACACAAATACATACATACATACATACATACATATATGAGAATTTAAAATCACTTCTTTAACTTTCTAAGACATCTCAACGCCTCTAAAAGCAAACTTCGTTTGTTTGTTTACATTTGTCGTAATTTGAATTTATACATATACACACACACACATATATATATATATATATATATATATATATATGAAGGGCTTCTCTCAGTTTCCATCTACCAAATCCACTCACAAAGCTTTGGTCAGCCCGAGGCTATAATAGAAGACAATTGCCCAAGGTGCCACACAGTGGAACTGAACCCGTAACTATGTGATTGGGAAACAAGCTTCTTACCACACAGCTACTAAAAATGTATGTGTGTATATATGTATATACAAAATGTATTTTTTGTATAGTTATATATATATATATATATATATATATATATATATATATATATATATATATTATGCTTTCGGTGCAAATGATTTTTTTATATGGCGCTGGTTTTACAATCCTCTAAATAATAATAATGGTATTTTTATATAAGCTTAAAGCTTATGGCAATCACCGTGCAATGACTAAGGAAAATAGTCTAATAAAGGGGCATAAAAGCCCTTGACAGAAAAAAGGCTTTCCTATCTGCGAGAGAGAGAGAGAGGGAGAGAGAGAGAGGGAGAGAGAGAGGGAGAGAGAGAGGGAGAGAGAGAGAGATTATGAAGAATATAGAAATATGAAATATTAACATTTTTTGTTTCTTTAGAAAGTATCCAATTTGCTGAATTCCCTATGGAAATCTGACATGTTCTTATTCTTCATTCTGGCAACTCCTGCAGCAGCATTGGTGCCTAGCTGTATTAATGCTTGCCTGTTGCAAAGAACAGTATTGTTGCCATGGAGAGAGGAGGCTTACATGCAAGGACAGCATTGATCTTCCATACAACCTTGCACTTTGGCCTGCTGTCTGGGTAGGCTATTTCAGAGTTCCCTCACCTTGATCTAACCAAAGAAGAACTGACTGAAGCAATATTTTCTAGGTGTAGTTCTATCATCTCATGAGACATGGAAATGCCATAGATTTTTAGCCAGGCTTATTTTGTGACCTTGTTTTATTTAATAATCAAAATTATTTTAAAATTACCAGAATATTTTAGTTCCCTTTAGTGTTATGAAAAATATTTAATTTCATTTGATATTTGCTATAACTACGAGAGTAAGATGTAGAGGAGGGGGAAGAGTAGCAGTCAGAGGGATTATTGTGGCATCATTTTTGAAATATTTTGCAATTTCACTATGACTAGTATTCATTTCTTCAATATTTCATAATTGCACCATTTATATTTTGAGTCAAGCATTGCAGTCTATCTAAATGAACGTGTATGTTAGTGTTGTATGGAGTACCAAATATCTAACCAAAATTAAAAAGGTGTGGTGAAGAAAAAAATTTCTTATTACTTGTTAAGTTATATTATTTCAATAACTTTGATTAGATGCCAATCTCTCTGTCTGGAAGATGGAAGCCAGATTTACGATATATATGCATCCACTACTGGTTGCATACACTTGAGTTTTTGCACACTCCATCTGCCAACAATGCAACTGTTATGTAATTCTGAGCCCCAAGAAACCTCTGTCAGACCTGAAATACCATGTCCTAGCTCATTAGTTTTCTGTATCTTTTGTACTCCACATAAATTTGTTCTGTGATTGTATAAATATCTATATGCTTATACATGAATGTTCATCTTCTGAATATTTTCAGTTTTTATTTCACTCTCTCTGTCTTTCTCTCGATATATCCCTGTATATATTTACAAGTATATATGTATGTATACATAATAAATCAAGCCTAAGCATGTTTATTTGTTTACTTGCATCATTATCCCAGCACACACACACACACACACACACACACACACACACACACACACACACACACACACACACACACACTTATACTCTCAAACACATACACACACAATAGGCTTTCATATACTTTCTCTCTACCAATTCTACTCACAAGGCATTGGGTGGTCTGAGATTATAGTAGAAGACACATACCAAAGGTGTTGTGCGGTGGGACTGAACCCAAAACTACATGGTTGTGAAACAAACTTCTTAACCACAAAGCCATGCCTGCACCCACATGTATATCTATGAACCTGTATGTGTGTGTATGTATATGTGACAAGGTATAAATACTGTCCATTACATATTTTTCTTTATTAGAGTAAATTTAACCTACAGCTGTTTCCAGTAGTCATTGTAGGTAACTATGTGTATAGTAGGTGACTACTTGAATATGGGTTGGATGGTTTGACAAGAGCTGGCAAACCAAAGGGCTGTGCCAAGCTCTGTTGTCTGTTTTAGCATGGATTCTATGGCTTGATGCACTTCCTATCTCCAACCACTTTACAGAGTGTACTGGGTGCTTTTTTCATTTCACCAACACCAGCAGGGTTGTGTTTGTCCTCCTACCATCACTTGACAACTGATGTTGGTGTGTTTACATCACTGTAACTTAGTGGTTTGGAAAAAGAGACTGATAGATTAAGTACCAGGCTTGCAAAGAATATTTCCTGCACTCGATTTGTTTAACTAAAGGCAGTGCTCCAGCATGGCCACAGTCAAATGACAAACAAATAAAAGAATCAAAGAATATAGAATGGTCATTACTAGAATACCTTACTTTTGATTGAAGGTTCTCCAAGTCCATGTTGAAATAAGGCCAAAATACTACAACAACAACAACAAAAGTTCACTGACTGACTGACTAACTACATGCCATAAGTCGGCTCAATCAGGACTGACCTGGGGCTAAACTATAAAAATAACAGCATTCCAAGTTGAAATAAATCCTGTTTTCTACCCCCACCACCTGTATTTGTATAAGAGTTGGCAAGATTTAGCATGACAATGATGTGAAGCTAAACAAAAAACAACAACAACAACATCGACAACTGCAGCAAACCTGAGGAGAAGTTCAATATGGTCATTTGATTTGCCAGAAATGGCAGCTAAATCTCCAGTAAGTTGCATCTTACCACCTTTGAAAAAGGACTCTTTAAATAATTATGTAATGGTAAAATCCTTGATAAATAAGATAAGATTGTTACAACTAAGATTACCTTTGATCCCAGGTCTACTTGATCTGCTGATTTAGGGGCTAAACAACATTCAATAATAACAACAACAACAACAGCTGCTACTGGTGTTGCTGCTTCTACCACCACCACTCAAGTTTCCTAGGGTTATGAGATCAGCAGCCAAGCTGTTAAGATTACTATTCTCCTCTTTAGGCTTAATGTATGTGTTGGTGTTCATTCAGGTATTGAAGCAAAACTACCTTCACAACAGGTCAATGACTTTTCTTTTTTTCTTCTTTTTTTATCTGTGTTTTCTTTTACATATGTATATGTATGTGTATATATGTATATATATATATGTATGTGTATATATATATATATATATATATATATGTGTGTGTGTGTATATATATATATATATATATATATATATATATATATATATATATATATATAAGAAATAGTGGAACAACAAAGTACCAGTTTTTGCTGGAAATAACAGTTGATAATCGTTTGACATTAGGTAAAGCTTCACTGAATGTATAGAGGCATAAATTAGTACCTTGTCATGCCACTATTCCCTATTCATGATTCTACCTTTACGGTGCTTTATTTCACTGGAAAATAATATTATTGTATTGTAATAATAATAATATATATATATTGTATTGTAATAATAATAATATATATATATATATATATATATATATATATATAGACAATAAAAGTGAAACATGGCTGCTTACATATTTTTTAATTTATTTTTAATTTTCTTTTAGATGGTTAGGTAATCTGAAGCAATCTGTGTCACATGCTTTATTCAGGTGTCCAATATATTGTGACTAATGTTAGCAACATGTCTACATACACTGAATAAATGTTATCTCAGATACTTTGTGTGTCTGGATGCAAAAAAAAAAAACCAAAAAAAAAAAAAAAGAAAAAAAAACAATCAAACAACAACAACAACAAAACACTTGCCATATGACTATGGCTGGGAATGCGTGTTTGCTCATAAGTCTCCTCCAGCAGAACCCCAAAACAAACAACAACAGCAGCAGCAGCGGATATTCTTGACTGTCCTTCTTATCAACCTGAATTGCATACTGATGTATCAGTATCTCTTAAGATGGTGTGTGCATGCATGCATGTCTGTGAGCATGTGTATGCATGTGAGCATGCATATCATCATCATCGTTTAACGTCCGCTTTCCATGCTAGCATGGGTTGGACGATTTGACTGAGGACTGGTGAAACCGGATGGCAACACCAGGCTCCAGTCTGATTTGGCAGAGTTTCTACAGCTGGATGCCCTTCCTAACGCCAACCACTCAGAGAGTGTAGTGGGTGCTTTTACGTGTCACCCGCACGAAAACGGCCACGCTCGAAATGGTGTCTTTTATGTGCCACCCGCACAAGCCAGTCCAGGGGCACTGGCAACGATCTCGCTCGAAAATCCTACAGGAGCCAGTCAGGCGGTACTGGCAATGTATGTATAAGCATGTGTACGCATACAAGGGTGTGCTGAAAAGTTCCTGGTTTTGGGTAAAAGAAAATACAGGAGGATCAGTTAAATATGATTTTATTCACCATATTCCCTTCTCAGATTCACACATTTATTGCAGTGGTCCTTCAGTTTTTCTAATCCCTATAAAAGAACTCAGAAGGTTAGGCCTCCAACCAGTCCTTTCATGATGCCCTTAGAGCCAGGAACTTTTCAGCACCCCATTGTATGTGTATTCATGTGTGTGAGTGTGTGTATGCATGTACGTGTTGGTATGCATGTATGCATGAGTCATGTGTGTTTGTTGGTGTATGTGTGTATGAGTTCTCAGAAGGAAGTGAGTGGCTCCTTAACCTGATGCTTGTACTGTGGTCCAAGCTGCTTCATTTCTGCCACTAAACTGCCTTTGAGAAAAGCATGGCTGAGTCTATATTTCATTGATGATGCTGTAATAAGACTGAAACATTTTCCCTGCTTGCCAAAATAATCAAAGTATTATTAATCAATGACTTACCTTTTTGTCATTTACTTGTTTAAAGTCATTAGACTGCACCCATGCTGGGGCACTACCTTGAAAATTTTTTAGTCAAATGATGTACTTATTAAAATGTTTTTATCTTAAGTATGGTACTTAATAAAGTAGTTATTTAAATTTTTTTGTCGGAGGTATGGTACTTATTCTATTGGTCTCTTGCTAAACTGCTAAGTTAGGGGATATAAACACAACAACACTAATTGTTAGACATTGGTGGAGGACATTTTTAGACACAAAGATGCGCGTGCGTACACACACACACACACACACACACACACACACACACACACACACACACAATTAAACCAAATTAAGTAATTGACTAGCACTTTACTTCTATCAACCCTGGAAGAAACTCTGGAAAGATTTGAACTTAAAAGCATATAAAGTGATGTACGTACTGTGTAATATCAATGCAGCCATTATACTGCCATGCTTCACTCTTTCAATGCTTTCAATAATAAACCAGTTTGAGGAATGACTTGAGTTCCTTCTCTACATAATACAAGGGTAAACTTTATTTTCATTGTTGTTATTATCCAGGGAATGTAGATTCATTCTTCCTTGGCAGTAATTCACAGTTGTTTTTGTTCTGATTTTATATCCTGTTTGTTTAAGCAACTATTCTCATTTCATACTCTCTCTCTCTCATTCTCACTCCTTCTCTCTCTCTCATTCTTACTCCTTCTCTCTCATATACAAAACTATGTATAAACATAGATAAAAATATACACATAAACACACTTTATTTTTCTTTGGGGGTGATGGAAAGAATTTGCTTTGACCAGTTTCTTTAGATTTGCGTTTAATCAAATTGTCAATCATCAGAGAAGAACCCCCTTAACTACCCCCATTCACATTTATCTTGTTTCATGGAAAACAAAAACCTAAGACTGATTCCCCTCCTTGTTCTTAACACATTCTTTCGTCATAACTGTACAAGCTCTCCTCCTCCCCCAACCATCTCAAAAAACATAGCCCCTGCTGTGTTTTTATCTAATTAACAATATAGATGTATTTTTGTTGATTTTTCTCTTAGTAACCTTCATATCCTTGTGATGATCATAAAGAATTTAGGATGAATGTTGGTGTGTGTACAGGTGTGAATATGTATGAAGGTGTATACATATGTATGAATACATGTTGCTCTTTCTCTATTCTATATTATATAACAAATTTCAAAATACTGTATGCAGCCAGCTGTACTCTGAACTTATTTGGGGGATTATTAGTACCCAAATTACTATATAATTACTTGAAATCACTGTATTTTGCATAGATTGCCATAAAAAGTTGCTGGTAGTTTACTCAGCATTGCTACATTTGAACACTGTGGGGGAGAATACAAGTTAAGCATCATAAATCATTAAAATGCAAATGATCAAATGAACAGACACAATCTGTAGAGAGGACTCCTTAGTCTTGCTGGAGACAGGGACAAGATGTCTGCTTCAGTGTTAGTGCTGTGATAAGATGCACGCAGTACACTCTGTAAAGTGTTTGGTATTTGGAAATGCATTCAGCCATAGATGCCATGCAAAAAATGGGATGCATGTGTGAGATATGGTTTTTGACTTGTTCAGGAGAGCAGTAGCTTCAAATAAGAACTGAATTAGTTTATTACTACCTGGCAAACTTATGCCACTGAGGAAATTAAAATAAAGAACAAGAAAGTAATGCAATCACTTTTATGAATTAAAAGAATAATTTTGAAATACACTTATAATATGGCCGATGCCATTGTCACATGTTGTGTGTGTTGGCACTCCGTCGCTTACGTCATGGGTTCCAGTTGATCCGATCAACAGAACAGCCTGCTCGTGAAATTAACGTGCAAGTGGCTGAGCACTCCACAGACACGTGTACCCTTAACGTAGTTCTCGAGGATATTCAGCGTGACACAGTGTGACAAGGCTGACCCTTTGAATTACAGGTACAACAGAAACAGGAAGAGTGAGAGAAAGTTGTGGTGAAAGAGTACAGCAGGGTTCGCCACAATCCCCTACCGGAGCCTCGTGGAGCTTTAGGTGTTTTCGCTCAATAAACACTCACAACGCCTGGTCTGGGAATCGAAACTGCGATCCTATGACCACGAGTCCGCTGCCCTAACCACTGGGCCATTGCGCCTCCGCCAGTGACACATAACTGGCATGTAAAAAGCACCCTTCAAACATTGGGCGATATGCTGTGTTTGAGAAAACCTGTCAGGCCAAGTGAAACCATAGTCATGGCTCATGCCAGTGCTGTCTGACAGGCAGCCATGCCAGTGTTACGTAAAAAGCACCATTAGAGCGTTGGGTGCGAAGGAGGCAGTGACAGATGACTGAGACCTTGGCGATATACCGTGCTTGTGGAAACCTGTCAGGCCAAGTGAGATCATAGTCATGGCACCAGTATGGGTGTCATTGACATGATACCCATACTGGTGCCATGCAAAAAGCACTCACTACGCTCTTGGAGTGGTTGGCATTAGGAAGGGCGTCCAGCCGTAGAAAACTTATCAAATCAGATTGGAACCTGGCTTACCAGTTTTCAGTCAAACTGTCCATATTTGAGGACAAATACATATAGCAATAAATATAGACACAGCAATATCCATATAGAATATGAAAGCTCTGAGATGTGGGTTGCCCACTATCACGACTTACGGCTCTTTGAGTGCTATTGACAGCATCCTCACCTTTTATAAATAGTAATATATATTAATTTTATTTTCTCTTTATATTTTTATAGGCAATCATTATAAGCTATGATATACTTTAAATGGTACATTATGCAAATGCAAATCAACTGTAATACTTAACATTCTAAAATGTTGCTGAAACATCTATAACCAGACATGAACACTCTAGTTTATCTCTTGAATTTACAGTTTATTAAGGCTCATTCAAATATATGAAATTTTACATACATATCTATCTATCTATCTGTCTGTCTGTCTGTCTGTCTGTCTACCTCTCTCTCTCTCTCTCTCTCTCTATACCTATCTATCTATCTATCTATCGTTTTTTTTTTTTTACGATCCCTTTTGATCGAAAATCTACCTCCCACCCTGTGTTTTTCTTCCTTCCCTCTCCTCCCCCAAAAGAAAAGCTCTACTTTGTAACTTGTCCCCTCTGTGTTCAACCCTGTGTGGCTAATAAAGAAACATTATCTTTCTATCTATCTATCTATCTATCTATCTATCTGTCTCTATCTTTATTTATTTATTTATAGCCATATAATCTTATGAACATTTAGCCATATAACATTTCGTAACCTTTGAATTTTTTATTCAGTTTATTATTTCCTTTTCAGTTTTTTTCTTTTTAATATATTCTTTTATTATTCTCTATCATCTCTTATTTTATTTACCTTCCACAGACGATTTTTATTGAGTACCTAATGTAAACTAAAGTTCACTGATGTGAAAGCAAATCACCTGTAAATACACTTCATTTTGAAATTTCATGAAAATGTGTATAATCGGAGCAACTGGAGACCTTGATTGTTCAATTTATAGCTTGTAAAATATTGCAATTTAGGATTCATTCACAGTTTATTTCTAATTTCAAGACTCAATCAGCAAAAAAGCATTAAAAAACCCCCCTTTTCTCAAATTTCTCTACCATTACAAGAAAATGCTCTGTTTTTCCCCTTTATTTTCTCTTTTCCTTTCACCTATTATCTGCTTTCCTTACACAGAGGTTTTTTTTTTTTCTCTGGGCGCTTACCTAAATGTCTTCTGAATAATGGATCATTTTATGCTGCACTTCATTTCCTGTCTGATGATGGAAACATGAAATTTGAATAACCAGATGTGAGAGTGTTATTTATAAATTGTAACAGGACCAGCTGATATATAACACTCTTTCTCTGGTATTGAGTGCTATTTTACTTTCTTATCTGTAAGTGCTTACTATATATGTTTGTGTGTGTGTGTGTGTGTGTCTGTGTTTGTGTGTCTGTGTATGTGTAAATATATATATATATTACATATTAT
>NC_142936.1:75180625-75198125 GCF_046866305.1 Octopus bimaculoides | reverse complement strand
ACCAGAGCAAATATCACTAGGCATTTGGGTTGACATTTTTCAGTTCCTCCAGGCAACTGCCTTGGATTGGTACTTTTATCAACTCAGAAAGTATGAAAGTTGACCTCAGTTGGATTTGAACTCATATCACTGTTCTGAGAGTCAAAAGAAAAGCTGTGAGCTGTTCTATCTAATGCTTGATTTGAATTTCTCTTTTCCTCATTTAAATGATTATCATTATTATTAAGGCTGCATGCTGGCAGAATTGTTAGCACAACAGGCAAAGTGCTTAGCGGCATTTCATCTGCCTTTACCTTCTGAGTTCACATTCCTCCAAGGTCTACTTTGCCTTTCATCCTCTCAGAGTAAATAAAATAAGTACCAGTTGAGTACAGGGGTCAATGTAATCGACTTGCCCCCTCCCCCAAACTTTCAGGCCTTGTGCCTTTAGTAGAAAGGATTATTGTTGTTCTTGTTGTTGTTGTGATTAAGGTAGCAAACTGGCAGAATCATTAGCACACCAGTCAAAGTGCTTAGTGGCATTTTGTATGTCTTTACGTTCTGAGTTCAAATTCCACCAAAGTCAACTTTGCCTTTCATCCTTTCGGGGTCGGTGAAACAAGTACCATTTGAGTACTGGGGGTCAACGTAATCAACTTAAAACCTCTCCTGAAGTTGCTAGCCTTGTACCAAAATTTGAAATCATCATTATCATCATCATCATTATTACTACTACTATTATTGAGTCAGAGAGCAGTACTTGCCATCAAAGTGACACTGGGTTATAAATACACAAAGCCCAGTATACCCATCACGACTACCCGTCTGATAAGGGTACACCACGCACATGCATCACAACCATATGTGCTGACATGGTGATCTCATATTAAGATAAACAGTGCATGACCTTGCAGGTGAGGCCCAGTTAGAATTTTTTTCAGGTTGAGTAGCCCATCCCACTCAAAAGGTACCTGAATAAGGATTGTTTAAGGATGTTGAACAAAACACCCATGTTTCCAGAGGTGAATTATTCAAATCCCAAAGAATTCCTCTCAACACATGGCTATGATGCTCCCCTCCCCCACTATTTCTGCTGTAAAGGACATGTTCAACTGGTTAAGGTCAAACAACTGACAAGCAAATCTGCCAGAGATGAAGGGAATTATGCATATATGTGTGTATTATGAATATATACGCACACAAGGATAATATATTTGTACATGTCAGTATATATATATGTGGCCGTTTTCGTGCGGGTGACATGTAAAAGCACCCACTACACTCTCTGAGTGGTTGGCGTTAGGAAAGGCATCCAGCTGTAGAAACTCTGCCAAATTAGATTGGAGCCTGGTGTTGCCATCCGGTTTCACCAGTCCTCAATCAAATCGTCCAACCCATGCTAGCATGGAAAGCGGACGTTAAACAATGATGATGATGATGGTGATGATGATGTGTGTGCATGTTTTTATACATATGTATCTATTTGTGTGTATGTATTCACATATATTTGTGTGTATGTCTGTGTGTGTGTGTATTGTTATGGTGTGACTGTATGTTCAATTTAAAACGAAATATGCTTTCTCACTTCATTAATAAAACTCCTCCTCATCTTAGCTGCCATTTCCATCAAACCACTGAGCTTCTATCTCCATCCTCTGCTCATCTAAATCAGGCCTGGCCAACTCGAATTACATTGCGCGCCTCTTTAATCACAGAAAGTTTTTTCAGGGCCGTTTGTAAACTTTATACATTAATAGTCAAATAATCAAATTACAGAATCAAGAATTTTTCATACTTGTTTGTTTAAAATTATAAAAACGTAGGCTATTGCTTTATTACCACTTATAAATTTTAAATTTATCTTGAAACAAATATTTTACACAAACAATTTTATTTTGAAATTGAACGCAATACTTCAAGAAAGTATCAAGTAGGCCACAAGACAAGGGTCTGTAGGCCGCATGAGGCCCATGGACCTCAGGTTGGCCAGCCCTGATCTAAACTTTAGGTGACTAGTCTTAGTCAGTATTGAAGAACATAACATTAAAGTTATCCTATTTTCTATCTGTCAGCTGCTATCTACTTGGAAACTAAGCATCACTCACTTTAGGCTGGCTATCTCTTTCCCACTTATATTCAATAGAGTTAACATAGAATATCCCATTCTTTTTGTTATCCTGTTCAACAGATTAGTCATCTTTGGCATAAGAGAACTTTGCAAGATAGATCTGCCTAATCGTAAGCAGTGTCATCTCAAGTTTGCAGTGTATGGTGCATGCGCATACAGTTGACGTGACAAATGCAGATGTTGTACATAGGATAAAATCAAGCTCAATGATTTGTTGAAAGAAGAATTTGTGTTGATTGTTGAAGGTAGTTTTGTTTTATGTGATGATAACATGCAACCGCCTTTATCAAAAGGTTATAGTAGTAGCCTTGCTCACAGAGCTGTTAAAAGATTTTACTACCATATCAAATATGTATGAGTTTTTTTGTATTTATATCTATCTATCTATATCTATCTATCTATCTACAGAGAGAGAGAGAGAGAGAGAGAGAGAGAGAGAGAGAGAGAGAGAGAGAGATGTGTGATTGTGTGTATGTAGATTCATGAAATAGGTAGAGGTATGGCTCAATAAAGTACATCACTTTGCAGTCATGAAGTTCTATGCAGAACCTTGGGCAAACATTTTTTACCATTACTTATTTTAACTCATTTACTTTGAAGATGCCCTAGTGTTAATATAAAGATGTCCTAATATTAAATATCTTTTATATTAAATTTTAGCAGCTGATTTTGCTGTTGGGGTTGCCCTTTTGATGAAAGGTCATCAAGAGGGAGTCTAAAAGAGAAGATCATTCCTTTTATATTTGCTGCTAGTGCCACATATTTTGACTTGATTCTGGCACCATAATTTTGGAGTCACTGTTATTGACATAGCTTTACATTCACTGTTGTTACCATATCCTTAGACTCACTGCCTGATCCATAGCCTTAAACTTGCTGCTGGATCTAGAGCCTTATACTTGCAAATCATTAGCTGTTGCAAATATCTAAAAAAGTATGAAGACAGCAAAACTTAACTGCTACTCAGAGTGTGCTACACACTTTATATGCTTGCCTGGCTCATAACTAATGCATTGTGAGCTCATATCCACTCTACCAACATTATATTGTTAGTAGCTGACAGGGGCTGAGGCTTTTGCTGGCTCTGAAGAGAAAATCCAGCCTTTGAGAAACAGTCTTTGCTATGTCAAAGATGTGCATTCTACAAGAGAGATGATGGTGAGGTCTAGTATTAGAAGTGATCATGAAGGTTCTAGTTGTATCAGAGTAAAGTGCCATTATGTTTTCTTGATGCATACAAAAATGGTCATTTCTGTTGAGAAAACTAGATTTGCATAACCCTTTGGAAGGAATTTTCAAGTTCTTTGTTTATGCAATCAATGCCTTTTTAGTGTGAGATATCTATATTGCATATGGATGATGCTTGGATATAGAAGTTTGGGAGAGAATATTCTATATTGGAGTGAGTGCTGTAGCTTGACAGCATGTGGGTCATGGTTTTATAGAAAGAAAAGTATGAGGGATAAAACCAAACTGTAGGGCTTATTGTAGTATGTATCAGAGAGAGCTTCAGGAAATTCTGTGACAGTTCAATCTGACAAGAAGCCACCAATTCAAATGGATAAATGGAGTTCACAGGTTGGTAGTTTTGACAGAAAATTCATCTGACAGAAATTGATTGAAGACTTTGCTGATGTTTTATCAAATTTCTTAACCCATTACTTCCCATAATTCTATTAACTGGAATTTTTTTTATGAAACTTTGATTTCTAGCATAAAACAGCCTTAGAAACATGCTGGAATGATGAAAATAACATTTCAAAATAACATTTCAAAATAACATTTCAAAATAACATTTTAAATAGAAATTTCTTTATTGCCCACAGGAGGCTAAACATAGAGGGGACAAACAAAGTAATAAGTCGATTATATCGACCCCAGTGCGTAACTGGTACTTAATTTATCGACCCCGAAAGGATGAAAGGCAAAGTCGACCTCGGCGGAATTTGAACTCAGAACGTAACGGCAGACGAAATACCGCTAGGCATTTCGCCAGGCGTGCTAACGTTTCTGCCAGCTCGCCGCATTTTAAATAGGAATAAGCGAGATATTGGGTGAAAAATTAGCAAACCTCATTTGAATATCAGAGAAATATACCTAGTAGATATAGCAAAACGGTTAGATATGTGTAAATATTGACAGATAATTACGAAATTTGTAATTTTTAAGTGATCTCATATGCGATCACTGGTAGGTAATGGGTTAAGGGCAAGAGTTGACTGAAGAATGACATTGTTGTGCAGATCTTTAGTAGACTTAACTGTATGAAATTTATACCATTGGTGATTATGGAAGAAGAGAGATTGAAGGATTTGGATAAGTTGTTAATGGTCATCTTCATCACCTTTGAGATGCTGGAAGAAGTGTGATTAAAACAATAGTTTGGCAGGATCAGAAGTGTTGCTTATTTTGGAAATAGGATATATTGTAGCAGGTTTCCAAAGGTCAGGATGTATTTCTGTTGAGAGAGAGAGAGAGAGAGAGAGAGAGATAAACTCAAGTATGTAGTCTCTTAGAAGAATGTTGTCTGAAAAACACTGTCTGGAAGGAAAACAAAAGGTTATTGTTTGAACGCCTTTGATCATTGACAGCTTCATCAGAGCTGACTTGGCACTAAAGAACAATAATTGTAGCTGTAACCATATAAAGTTACAAACGGGTGCTTCAGTACAAGTGACATTGTAATTGATTTTCTAACAACTGTTTGATATTTTATGATTTCTTTCTCTTGAGCAAAACCACTGAGACATCATATCGATATGTAGATATGTTGAACGGTGCAACACTCATTACTTTCATTCCCACTTCAATAATTATTTGCCTTAATAATGGAATTATTTAAAAAGCAAAGTGTCGAATTTTTTATTTCATTACTATTCACTTTTGTTTATCTTTTGTATGAGACTATCGCAAGTGATAATTGTATTATAAGTAATCGATTAATCAATAATATTGTCTCCCCACCGACTGCAAATTGATATAATTGCTTTAATCATTTATTAGTGTAATAATATCTGTATTATGCTCGGCAAGATTAAGCGGCATCGACCTCACTAGTCTTAGGGGAGCCTGCTATGGTCCTGGGTACAACACAACTTTTCCCTTAAAAAAAAAAAAAAGAATAATAAAGATAATAAAATTTTTTAAATGATGATGATGATGATGATGATACTGATAATGAAATGCTTAGCAGCATTTTGTCTGTCCTGATGTTTTGAGTTCAAATTCTGCTGAGGTTGACTTTGCCTTTCATCCTTCTGGGATCGATAAAGTAAGAACCAGCCAAGCACTGAAATTGATGTAATCGACTTATTCCTTCCCCTGAAATTGCTGACCTTGTGCCAAAATTTGAAACCATCATCATCATTATTATTATTAGTATTATTATCATTATTATTATTATCATTATTATCATTATTATTATCATTATTATTATTATCATTATTATTATTATTATTATTATTATTATTATTATTATTATAATTATTATTATTATAATAAAGGCTGTGAGCTGGCAGAATCGTTAGCATGCCGGGCGAAATGCTTAGCAGTATTTCATCTGCTGATATGTTCTGAGTTCAAATTCTGCCTTTCATTCTTTCGAGGTCGATGAAATAAGTACCAGTTATGCACTGGGGGGTCGATATAATCAACTGTCCTCCTTCCCCATCAAGAAAATTTTCCAGGCCTTGTGCTTAGAGTAGAAATAATAATTATTATTATAAAGGCTGCGATCTGGCAGAATCATTAACACGCTGGGCAAAATGCCTTGTGGTGTTTCATCTGACTTTACATCCTGAGTTCAACTGCCACTAGGATTGACTTTGCCTTTCATCCTTTTGGGGTCAATAAATTAAGTACCAGTGAAACACTGGGGTCAATGTGATCAGTTGGTCCCCTCCCCACAAATTTCAGGCCTTGTACCTATAGTAGAAAGGATTATTGTTATTATGGTAATAACCATAATAATAATAACTATGGAATTTAAATTGGAAGACTTAAACCATGTTTAGATATTTGCAGAATTAGTATGATGCAGTTGAGTTGGTATTTTTTAATGTTTTTCTTTTGATCTAGCTCTTATTAAAAGCTTTTTTTTTTTCTCTTTTAAAAAAATTTTCTTGTTCATTATAACTACAGTGTTGGGAATAAATGTCTTGATGTTTTGAATATAACTTGATCAGCTTTGATCTGGCAGGACTTAATTGGAGCCAGAGACAAACCTGACATGAATTAGCAATGTGTGATGCATGAGTTAGGAGCCAGGCTTTCTGAGATGGATATAGCCATAAATAGATCATTGCAGCCAACAGATGCTGCCATAAACTAGTTCTTGCAGATTTGTCTCAATTTGTAGCTGGTCATTAGGGTAACTGTATGGACACATATGTTCATTAGCAGATCAAGCATGACGAAGAAAAACAATACAAAACATGGGGTGATTTATGGAATACAAATAATTATTATTATTTCAGCAGTCTTTTTCTTTTTTGTTGCATGCTTTCACAAGACCAAGTGCAGCTGTGTGTACTAAAACTACATGCAATATTTTGTTTAGTTTTTTTTTTCTTTTTTGTATTGCATTTAATGAAAGTAGTCTAAGTAATAAGTATGCAGTACCTAGAAGTCCCAGGACTTTTGTTATCTGTTTATCTACCCTGTACCCCCCCCCCCCCCCGTTTTTTGTTTTGTTTTGTTATTGTTCTCAAGGCCCCTATTATTACAAAGCTGTTCGTGCTTTCAGTCCCTATTCTAGATGTTTCTGTTTCTGCTATTTATATTTCTATTTGGATTATTTCTTCATTTTCTTTCAGAAAAAGTCGTTAGCATGCCAAGCAAAATGCTTAGCAGCATCACATCTGCCAAATTTTGTCAAGGTCAACTTTACCACGTTGTTATGGAATTGATAAATTAAGTATTTATCAAGCACTAGGGTCGATGTTCCCTCCCTCAAAATTTCAAGCCTTGTGCTTATATAATCGAAAGGATTTTTTTCAGAAACATATTGCTATTTGTTGGAATAGCTGTATGCTCATTAAGAGCCTGAACATTATTCCTGTTTGTGTGAATTACCATCGTAACCCTTTCGTTACTGTATTTATTTTGAGATGCTCTGTGTTTCTTTCAATTACTTTGAATATAACAAAGAATTTAGTAAAATAACTCAGCTATCATTCAGCTAGTGTTAGGAACAGAAATTGTGACTAAGGTTTGGTCTAAGATTTTGATTCAAAACTTATGAAAATAAGACATTTGAACTCAGAGCCAGAGCTGGTTTCGGCTGGGTTGGTAATGAAAGGGTTAAAAGTGTATAGCTCTTTGATCAAACTCTACAATATTTTAATCACTTTTCTCTATAGATTTTATACCACTCCCTCCAACTCTAACCATCCTCGCTTTCCTCATGCATTCTTGAAACATCATCACGTCCACCCTTCCTGTTCTTTTATTCACATGGCCCATTCTTATAGAATGCAAGAAACCTGTCCCGTTTTTGCCCCTTCTTTCATATATTAACCTTTCTTTACTGCAGTATCTCTCATTTCAAAGGAATTTTAGTCTTGCAAGTTGCATGGTGATCTCACTTGTGCTGGTACCATATGAAAAACATCCAGTACTCTGTCAAGTGGCTGGTGTGAGGAAGGGCATCCAGTTGGAGAAACCATGAAGCACAGTGCAGTTCTCTGACCTCTCAACTTCTGACAGACCACCCAACCCATGCCAACATGGAAGATGGATTTTAAAAGAGTATAATGATGATAACGATGATGATGATTTTGTAATGCTGGTATAGTTCCCTCAGTTATGATGGCATCCCATTGTTCTGCTGCTTACAATGTTGAAATGCTGCTCCTCCTGGGCCTAAATTTATCATTAGTTAAAATCATCAGTTTTTGAGATTTGTCTTTGCCGATGACACAGCACATCTTTGTAAAGATTTGACTGCTATTTCTCGCATGTCAAGAAGTCACTTTGAAGCTTTCTCATAGACTCGTATACATGTGTGTTTGTGTGCATATGTGTCTTTGCTTGTATGTGTAGGTGTAAGCATGTAAACAAAAGGATATGTGTGAGCATGTATTGTTTTTTAGCTGGTGCTTTGCAGTATGAGGGAGATTTGGCTACTATTTCTAGCTGGTTAGTTACCATGTAGAGGCTTTCTCGTTTGATCAGGTTTGTGCGTGTGTGTGTGTGTGTGCATGCATTTGAGTGCACCTGGGTGCAGGCACATAGAAATGTGTTTACAAATACATGAAAATGCACTTTATTGTTGTTGTTTAACTCCAGGTCACTTCTAATCGAGGTGACCTATAATCATTGGCATTCCATTCATGGCCATCCTAACTTACTTTCAGATATAGTATATTTTGGACTACATTTTACAATGAATCTGTCTTGGTTGATGATGGTATGGTGTGATTTAAGGGGAGTCTTAGCTGCTACTTCTAGCAAGTTATTTGACCACTAAGAGTCTTTGACTCATACATGTTTGTGTTGTTGTTGCTGTCATTTCCAAGTCATCCATGATTGAGCAAACCTATGATCAAAGGACTTCCATCTATGACCACCCTGTCTTTTTCCCATTATCTAACATGTTATTTCATAAGACAATATGATTTGACAGATTTGACTACTATTTCTATCTGGTCAGTTGACTACTTGGGAAGCTTTCTTCTTTTACTAGTTGATGTGTGTGTATATATATGAGATTGAATATAACTATCTACTTCTCAAGAAAATTTTAAAATATAAAAAATAATAAATAAAAATAAAATTTAAAATTAAATAACCTATCCACATATCTGATCATATATTCAATAATAATCTTCACTGTAAATTATATATTCTTCTCTGGAGACAGTAATAAGGTTCTCCAGGGAACCAGTAATGATAAGGTGTTAACTTCCAAGTCAGTAAAATGACAGCTTAGCTATTAATTCAAATCATTGTTGGCATAATATATTAGTTGTGTATCCTTATTATTATTCTTCTAGTGATCATCATCTCTTCATATTTCTTTCTTTTGGAATGAGTATGAGGTGGGGGAATGATTCACTACCTGATCTAATAATGCTCTGTTTATATCCACTATAAGAAGAAGAAAAAAAAGACATTGCTAATTTTGATTGAAATATTACAAGCCAATAAGGGGAAACACTATGTGGTTTAGCATGGCATGAGCATAAGACCAAAAAGGAGATTCACAGACACCTTCCAGCCTTCCCTATTACAGGTGTTCAATATTGGATAGGCTTTGTTGATAGTTGGTATCATTCTGAATATCGGACCGTATCAGATATATCAACTTTCACAGCCTAATAGAGGACAAAACTCATTTAATTATGTTACGGATTACGACAGACAACATTAAAATGAGGGAACAAAGTCTCATCATTGTCATCATCGTCATCATGTCTGCATCTGAAGTTTGCTTTGCCACACTGGCATGGGGCCGGAGAGAGTCTGTGATAGTCTTTCATCATCTGATACACCAAAGAAAAAGGAAAATGCTCACCTTATTTCTTGTTTTGTATAACACCCTTTCACAGTTGGATGCTTTCCCTCTCACCAACCACTTTATGGCATGCCACCCCACACACACTATTACATACATACACTCCTACATATACATTCATTCACTCCACTCCACTCCTTGTCATACATTTTTTAATGTTATAGAGGGATATGTGTTATCTATTAGTAAAAGCTGCTCTAATGTGTTATGTACTGAAAGCTATGTAACAGAACGTACAAACATCAACACAAAGATATCAAAGACAAAAGAGAAAAAGAAAAACCCACTACTTACTCTAATCAACATTATTTTCACCACTATCTTCACCATCCTTATTTTATGTTACAGAAACGTAAGTATTAACTCAATAAAACCCCAGGGATTTGGTTGTAAAATGATTATCTTAAAACACTCAAGTTGATTCTGTTGAGCAAGAGGTTTAAACACATTCTGAACTGAATTTGAAACCTGGTTTTAATTTACAGTGAGAACTCTTGCCATAAACAAATACCATGGATGATATTGAGTAAGGCATGAGCTTCACATAATCTCATTCTCTCTCTCTCTCTCTCTTTCTCTTTCATTTAAAATGTTAAATGCCATGGCCTATTATTAGAACTTACTGGTGACACCATGTATTTAGTGCGGTTACACAGCATACTATTTAATTACAGGGAAATTTTTTTTATTTGTTTCAGTCATTTGACTGCAGCCATGCTGGAGCACCACCTTTAGTTGAATAAATCAACCCCAGGACTTATTCTTTGTAAGCCTAGTATTTATTCTATCGGTCTTTTATACCAAACTGCTAAGTTATGGGGATGTAAACACACCGACATTGGCTGTCAAACGATGGTGGGGTACAAACACTCACACACATACACACACATATATATATACGATGAGCTTCTTGCAGTTTCCGCCTACCAGATCCACTCACAAGTCTTTTGGTCAGCCCGAGGCTATAGTAAAAGACTCTTACCCAAGGTGCCACGCAGTGGGACTGAACCTGGAACCATGTGGTTAGTAAGCAAGCTACTTACCACACAGCCACTCCTGCTGTAGTATTATAGATAGCCAAATGTAATTCTTTTTTTGCATTTTTACAATATTTCATTATTAAACTTTAATATTTAGCACTCATGTTATTTAAATATCCTGGAAACTGGATCAAAGATACAGAATAAAATGTTTTCTCAAATTCTGCAAACATACGAATGGTGGTGCATATGGAAGTTGTGTGAAGTTTGTGATGAACCATTGGTGGTAAAAAAAATGTTACCTTCTTTAGTTATCCCAACTGATAAGGGCCAGTGTCCCTGTTTCTATGGCATATAAATTCCCCACCTGGACAGGACACCGGTCTGTCGGTCTGTTGCAAGATTACTCATTTTTGCCAGTTGAGTGGACTGGAGCAACATGAAATAAAGTGTTTTGCTCAAGAACACAACATGTTGCTTGGTCCAGGAATCGAAACCACAATCTTACTATCATAAGTTCAACACTCCACAGGTGGTAGTTAACATGTTAAGGCCTCTTTGTCACAAACCAATATCATTTGTTCAAAGCTTTTTCTTTTAATCTTTTCTCTCGTTCTCTCTCTCTCTCTCTTTCTCTCTCCCTCTCCCTCCTCTCCCTCCCTATTTCTCATTATTTCTTCTTCCTTTATCAGGTGTTCTTCGTTCTTCCACCCTTTTTTTCATTTCATGTTTACTCATTATTTCTTATCCCTTTGTCTAGTATTCTTCTTCATTCTTCTGACAGCCCACCCCTGTCTGTCTGTCTGTCTGTCTCTCTCTCTCTCTCTCTCTCTCTCACTCATTCACACACATATTGTCTTTTTCCCCTTTATCATGTACACTTATCTACCTACCCCCCCCCCCCCCCCGCTCTTACTTTTCACCTTTTATCAGGGAAGTTTTTTCTATTCTGCCATCACTGCCTTTCTGTTTCATCTATTTTGAGACTATAGTCCAACAGTTGAACTATTCATTACTCTTCAAATATTATATATATATACATGGACAAAAACAAATTTTAGCTCAGCTGCTGCAGTATTATAGATAGCCCAAAGCTGATGAATTGAAAGGTTCAGAGTATGTGTATATCTATATATATTTGTGTGTGTATATATATATATACACACATACACATACAGACACACACATCTTGCTTACTGGTTGCAACACTGGAGAGGAGCTCATGTGATCAGAAGTGGGGTGGGGGCGATGGCTTGTTGGCAGGAGTGAACTAGGGTTTGGGGAGGACTGAGCAAATAAGGAAAAAGGAAAGAATATACATATATCATTATACAGGTATATACATCTGTGTGTGTATGTGTGCATGTGTGTTTGTGTGTGTGTGTGTGTGTGTGAATACATTTTCTGTTCCTGACTGGAGTTTTAGAATTTATTCTGACTGGCTGCCCACCTGTTTGGTTGTAAAGCTGTACACAAAATTTTTTTTTTCCTTTTAAAAGAAAACTTAGAATTTTGTTCTTTTTAAAGTTCTATTCACATCCATTCTCCACCATTGAATTTTAAGATCTGCTAGATTTCTTTTTTTTATCGTACAAGATTGTGTTATTGTCAGTAGCATATGAAATATGGAGTTATGTTCATTGATATTTCATTTAAGTTCAGCCATTCTTTGATCTGGGTAGTTTTGGTACACATCCTTGTTACTCTAATATAAAGGTGAAAGTGTATTTTAGGCCCTGGATTTGCAGACTCCTCCTCAACAGCACATAGATGTTATTTCTCCCCTATTTATCTTACCACATTAATAGCAAGCGAACAGCTGACTTAGAATCAAAGTATATCTGATTAGTAACGTCAAGAATTTCTGTTTCATTTCCAACAATCTCTGCTGGTTCTTTCAATTCCTTGAAAAATCATCAATAAATCAAAGACAGAATTTATTTCAAATGTCTTTCATATATTTATTTCTTCTGTAAAAAAAAGTTACAGCCTCAGTCTCCTTTTATTGCTACTTTTTTTTTAATTTTTTTATTTTTTTACTGCATCCAGAATATTGAATGATGTTTCAAAATTCTTTTCATGTTGGAGCTACATGCTTATGAATAGCATTTATTAAGTGATGAAATGTGTGCCAAAAGTAGCAGGCTTTAAATGTTGCAATAGTACTTTGATCCTTTGATTGCAAAAGTAACGTGTTTGGCAGCATAAACATTAATTTAGTGCTTAGATGGTGATGTTGCAAAGATTGTGGAAGATAAGGTGTAATACCCATGATTAGGCGCATGCATGAAATTATCTTTTATTTTTTATTTGTTTCAGTCATTGAACTGTGGCCATGTTAAGGCACTGTCTTGAAGGGTTCAGTCAAACAAAGTAATTGTTTCTCTAAGTCTAGTACTTAATTCTATCAGTCTCTTTTATTGAACTGTTAAGTAAGTTACAGGGATGTAAGAAACAAATCAACATCAGTTGTCAAGTGATGGAGGTGGACAAACCCAAAGACATACATATACATACATGCATGCTTACATGCATCCATACACACGCACATACACACACAGAGTGAAAAGGCTTCTACACAGTTTCCTTCTACCGAATGCACTCAAGGCTTGGTGATATAACAGAGAACACTTGCCCAAGGTGTTGCGCTGTGGTACTGAACCCAAAACTTCATGGTCACAAAGCAAGTTTTCTAACCACACAGTCATGCCTGTGTAAATGAAATATTTTTGTTTCCACAATATTTTTTTAACTTTCTGTAAAACTGATATTAAATGTATTCTTGAAACCATGAAGCTGTTACTCAAGCTTTTTCTTTGCTTTCCTCAAGAGTGGAAGTGTAGCTATTACATGGCCTTCAACCTTTAGTACACTGTATTTTCTCTAGAATTGTTTTCCCTGCCCTGTTACTACAGGGGAGAAAACTCATATGGTGACATGATGCACCCATGGTGTGCTAAAGGTTAAACTGCCTATGGATTTTCAACATGGTGCACAAGCATCAGGTTTAACTTACAGTCTCTGCCTGCATTATATGCACAGTCTCTGGCTCCAAACCGTAATATTAACTAAACTTTAGCTACTTTAAAACCTGGTTTCAATGACTTTTCCTTTATAACATGACTTCATACTTGTATACACTTACAAAATCGTTTGGTTTCATCTACATTGTGAGGCATGGTCGTGTGGTTTAGAAGTTCACTTCAGAACCATGTGGTTAGGGGTTCAATCCCACTTTATAAATGTTATCAGCTGTGTTCTATAATATAACCACAGATCAACCTATATTTTGTGAGTGAAATTGGTTGACAGCAACAATAAAAGCCTGTCATGTATGTATGTGTGTATTTGTGTGCTTGTGTGTGTGTAAGTTTGTGTGTATGTATGTATATGTATTGGTGGGTTTTTGAATGAGTTCACATTTCCCCACATCTTCACATGTGTTCACTGTTTGTGAATAGCAGTTTCCTTATCAATGCAGGCAATGTCCTTAGCTTTCAGTTAACCATGAAAGCATATCCAGTTCTTCAAAAACAGTTGAGGGTTTACAACAAGAAGAATATTTGGTATTCGGAAATTTGTCTCAATATATTCTGTCCAACCCCTGCAAGCATAGAAAAATGGACTTTAAAATGATGATGATGTAACCACAATCCTCTATTATTTTTTCTAAAATATTTGGAAGCAAATTTACTACTTTAATACCAGTACTTGCAGCTTCTCGTTGTACTTGTACCCTCTTCCAGTTAGGCTCACTTTTTGTATCTATAACACTAGCCATTGCTTACAGAAAATATTTATTCACAATGACCTTCTTACAGATCTTTAAGCATCTTAAAACTAGATATGGCTTTAGTACGAATAGCAGCTTACGTAATAGACATGTTCGATAGATGTGTTTGATAAATATTCCCTCTTGATAAAAGCTTTTCCATGCAAGGAATAAGAATGACCAGTTCTCTATCATGCACTTTCATATATGGCAAAGTGTACTCACTTAATAGCATTCAAATGTTTTCATAAATCCATTAAAGTTGTAGATACAGTTGACTGATACAAAGGAAATTTTGAAAGCTAAATCTTTATTGGTTCTTCTAGCTTTGTGCTCATTTATGATTGCATATCTTGTTTCTGAAGTTATTGCTTTCCATTCCTTATTATTATTATTATTTGTCTTTGTACAATCCTTTTATTTTGGCTTTTCAGAATAAGGATTACTAAATTCATATTGTGTTTGCTAGTTATGGTTTGCAGCTAGAAAAGTTTCTCAGTTTGGGATGCCATACTTCCTGGTAATGCTAGATGGCATTTCTCAGTGTGACAAATTTGAAAAATATCTGATTCATTGAAATCATTTTTCAGATTGAAATTAGTTACACTTAACGGAACAAACTTATTTTTAAGTATATCTAGAACTCTACTGTTCTGCTTATGTAGAATTGATCCATATTTCTGTTGAAATACACTGCCTTTATTTCAATTAATTTTGAAAAAAAATTAAGAACTCAGTAAAATAACTTTGTCTTTTATTGAACTGGTGTTTGGAACATAAATTAACATGAAATTTTGATGGAAGATTTTAATTCAGATCACATGAAGTTTGTATCATAGAACCAAGGGTGATTTCAGGTGGGTTGGTATCAAGAGGGTTAAGAGATTATGACCAAGATCTGCATCCTCATTACATAGGCAGTGATATTCTTGTGTGAATCTGGATTCATTTCTCTTTTGACAGTTAAGAAGAAACCTAGGCATTTCCTGAATCTGCAGGCAGGTCTGTGGATCGCAATCAATATGTTAGGTCTATGTTTTGATAAACTCATGAAGGAGAAGCAGGAACCAAGAACTCTTTGAATTTTATGTCCACAATTGTAGTTGATTTCACAGTCTTCAGTTTTTTTTTTCCCCTAATAGTTCAATTTATATTTGCATTTTATGCACTGAGTCCAAAGCTTATTTATCATGGTTCAATTTTTAAAAATTAGAAAATTGACTTTTTCATCTTCAGATATAATAGTTTTGTAGAGGGTGTAAAAATTATCGAACATTTTCTCGGGGTGCAGGATATAGAAAAGTTTGAGAACTTCTGAGATAGAAACAGCTGAAAAACTTATCCAACCAGTTAAAAAACATAACTGTAAGAAATGTATACCTTTAAATCCCTTTGTTACCAAATTTCTATTGAAATGCACTTCTTTTGTTTAAATAAATTTTGAAAATAACAAAAAAATTTGATTAAATAAATTCGTTGTTATCAAGCTGATGTTTGGAACATAGATTAACAAGAAGTTTTAAGGGAATATTTTTAATTAAAATCACTTTTAAACAAAAAGTTTGTATTGTAGGATCAAAGGTGGACACAAGATTTGTATTATAGAACCAATGACCGTCACAGACAGGTTTTGTGTCAAATAGGTTGAAGAATTATTATAACAATTAATCAAAACATAGATTACTTTAAAATCCAAATAACATTATTTTAATAAGATAGTCTGCTCAAACTTTTTGAGATCACCTTATTACTTTGCATATCAATAAATTACAGCTTTAAAACTATAAACTGAAAGTTGGTTTGTTTTCACTTATGGCAAGGGAAACATCACTGAAGTGCCCATTAAGACCTGGTTCTGGATTATTATAGTTGTGAGCAGCTAATCAGCCTCAATGCTAAATTGACTGTAACAACTTCTATAGCTGTTCTAAAATTGCCACATGAGATTAGTCTTTACAGTTATCAATCATTTTGCTATGGGGCATAATTGGATCATCTAATTAAAACAATAAAATCGCTACTAATAGAATAGCTTTAATACACTACATTATTTTAAAATTAACTAAATATACAGCTGCTGTCTAGGTGGTTATTTTTATTAGCTCTGTTAAGCTAAAATATGTTAGATCTAGCTAGAAATTAGCTAAGTTAACAAGCCTAATTGGAAAGGTGAATTAATTCAGAAGTTGCAAGATAAAAGAGTAGTGGAGGATGTGAATATAGTATATATGTGTAACGACAACATGTAAACCTAATAAGTGACTGAATAAACATTCACATACACACCATCAAGACACATTGTGGTGATTAAACATTTAAAGCAGTTTTTATGAATGTTTAGCATTATTTAGTGCAATTAACTTTTAAGCTTTAAGTTTTATTTTTTCAATTTTTATAAAAAAGACTTTAATTAAAGCAATAAATTGTTAAATAGGAAATTGTTAAGTGAGGTATTAGTGACTGTACGTTTACGTGTGTGTATATGTATTCACATGCATGCTCATATACATATATGTGGGTATATGTATGTATCAATGTATGTATGTATGTATATATGTATACATGCATAAACAAATGCATATGCGCATCAACATGTGCATATATGCAGGTATACATATGGTTATATATACAGATATAGGGCAGGGAATCGTCAATTAGTAATATCGCCATCCGTTAGAGAAAAAATTTGTAGTTTGGAATCAGTAGTTCTTTGACTGCTATTTCTAAATTTTCAGTATGTTGGAGAAGCAACTCAAGCTAATCCCTATATATTTATGATATGGTTATATATATATATGTGTATGGATATATATATATCTCTGAAAGGGCCCGTAGATGGAATTTTTAAATTGTAATATTTTCATGGTATTTTAGTACGTCCTTTTAATTGTTTTATCATCTCAAATTTTTATTATACCAATGTATCGTAACTTTTAAATCTAAAATTCACTGTATATTATGTATCATATCGATATTGATTTATTTACAAGTATTTTTATATTTATATATTTGGAATTTTTATATCAGTTTTATAAATGTAGAAGAATATATTTATATATTTGATTTTGTGTGTGGTTATTAATTATGTTCCTCTAGGTTCCACTTGCATTGCTTCCATTCAGATT
>NC_142936.1:75125625-75178125 GCF_046866305.1 Octopus bimaculoides | reverse complement strand
GCCGCCGCCGCCGCCGCCGCCGCCGCCGCCGCCGCCGCCGCCGCCGCCGCCGCCGCCGCCGCCGCCGCCGCCGCCGCCGCCGCCGCCGCCGCCGCCGCCGCCGCCGCCGCCGCCGCCGCCGCCGCCGCCGCCGCCGCCGCCGCCGCCGCCGCCGCCGCCGCCGCCGCCGCCGCCGTCGTCGTCGTCGTCGTCGTCGTCGTCGTCGTCGTCGTCGTTATTATTATTATTTGGAACATTAGGTTAAAAATAAACGCTTAGAGAGAAAGAGTGTTTAGTAGTTTCTACAAATTTCTTTGCAAACCACCCTCCTTTTTACTGTCCAACTATTTATCTTCTGGGCTTTCCATTTTTTGTGTTACTCTTTCTTTTATTTTTTTTTTATTCGTTTTTTTAATTTTCTTTTGTTGTTTCTCTCTCTGATCTGTTTCCAATATAATCCATTTGATTGGCAACCAATATTTCTTTTTCTTTTTTGTTCTAATATTTTTTTGATTCATTATTTCTGTTCCTGTTGGCTAAGAAACCTACCAATGACTTTCCTTTCTCTTCACTTTGTTTTCATTGTTTTTTATTGTTATATTACTTTTTACCCTTTTCCTGTTTATTTTTTTTTGTGTGTGTTCTTTCTTTCTTCTTGAGATAAATTAAAATAGGGCAAGAAAGGCAAATATTTTCTTCCTTCTACTACCACTACCACCACCACCACTATTGATTAATGACTTAAGCATAAAGCTACAAAATTTGTGGTGGTTAGTCAAGTTAGATGTGGAAGACTATGCTTTCATTTTTTATATTTTTTTATGATTTGTTTTCATAGAAGAGGCTGTATCTGTACTGTTACAAGCTCTCCAAGACTAGTGGAAAAGCTGATGACTGCAGGAAAAACACATGAGCAGAGGGCTGAGATTCTCAGAGAAGAAGGATTGGGCTTAGTGGTCAGTGCAGAGTGCAGGACTTGAATGGAGATAGACATAGAAGAGAGGGAGATGAGTGAGTCATGTAGACCTGAGAACCAGTGGCATGAGACCAGCCTCACAGTTCCAAGTAGCAAAGGCCATTGTTGTAGAAGGATTAGAAGCATAGTGTGGAATCTACACGACTGTGGGCCAGATGTTAGAGTGTGCTTGGTGAGCAACTCCATGTCTATTTGTGCCCCTCCCTGTTTTTTTTTTTTGTTTTTTTTGTGGTAGGGAGGATCTAGGACAATGTTTCTCAACAGATGATATATGTACTGTGAGGATTGAAAAGAAGTGGACAAATTACTGTACTCCTTTACTTTTATATTTGTTTCAGCTACTTCCCTTCCTTTTGATATTTACTTCCAACTGAACTGAAGCAACTGAGGGAAAATGCTTTTAAATTTTCTTTCCCCCCATAAACATAACATAACAGAGCATAGCTACAGTGGATTTGATCTCTTGCTCCACGAATACCTTCTCAACTTTGTCTCTCTCTGATAGACTTCAAAATGTTTCAACCATCAATTGATTATTAGCTATGTACTTGAAGTTACAATAGTAGAGAGTTGTGACAGAACACAAGCCAGGCTTTGATGTCAATCAGTTATTAAAGAAAGAAGAGTGGTCGATGGACAGAATTGGTAAAACTTCAGATAAAATGCTTTGTGGTATATAATTATAACCATTTTATGTTCTGAGTTCGAATTCTGTTGGAATAGACTGTGCCTTACATTCCTCAGGGGGTTAATAAAATAAAGTACCAGACAAATACTGGTGATCGATTTAATCAATAGTAACGGTCTCCTTAAGCTACTAATCAGTTATTAACAAAAATTGTTAAAAATTTTTCCTTGCTTGCTGTAGCAGTGTAATAAGTATTATCTTTTACCAGAATGTGTTGTCACCATCATTTGTGATCACCACCACCACCACCACCACCACCGCCACTGCCAACAAGAACAACAACAACAACAAGAACAACAACAACAACAAGCACACACACACTCCCATTATAGCAAAATTTAACTCATTCTCGATTAAAAGTAGAATTAAACATTATAATTCTTTACTTGCAACAACCTGTCATTGAATGTTCTTTCAATGTTACTATGCCATTGCTATATTTTCAAGAATAACTAAATTGTATTTTTTTTTACAATGACTGGTGACAGAGAAATAAAGAGAGGCAGAAGCATGTTTATGTATTTGTTTTGCAAGCTTCCTGATGTGAAATTATATGTTGAAACAGATATTGATATATCTGCCTATTTACAGGGGAATGCCACATGGGTTGCTTTCAATTTCTTCTATCCTAATGGGTTTTTCAATCCAATATTTAAATGCTATTTTAAATAATAGCATTTATGTGCTTTGTCATCCAATTCCGAAAGAAATTCATTTTCACAATTATCATTTGTACTGACCTTATTGAAATATTTAACCCTTTCGTTACCGTATATCTGTTGAAATGCATTGCATTTGTGTCAATTAATTCTGAAAATAATGAGCAATTAAGTGAAATAACTTTGTAATAATCATTAAGCCGGTGTTTGAAACCTAAATTAATGCAAAATTTTTATGGAAGATGGTTATAATTTATTTAATGTTAAATTGGATGTTTGTATCACAGAAAGAAATGCAATCTCAGGTGAGCTGGTATTAAAATGGTTGAGTGTACAATCGCTTTACAATTTCATGTTCTACTGACACTATGAAAATTACATAATGAACAGTGATTAGGGGCCACTCCATTTCTGAATATGCATGTGCAGATATGGCTGTGTGGTTAAGAAGCTAGCTTTACAATCATGTGGTTCAAGTTCAATCTGACTGCATGGTACCTTGGGCTCTGGGCTGATCACTGCTTTGTGAGTGCAATTATGCAATGAAGCTCATGCATTTATAAATTCGACTTAAAATGTGAATACATATATTAATACATATCGACACATGAATATTTTTCAAAATATTTATAAAATATAAATATATATATAAATATACATAAAAATACATGTAAATATATATATATAAATATACATAAAAATACATGTAAATATATATATATAAATATACATAAAAATACATGTAAATAAAACCCATTTGAGGGTACCATCAGGAATGGTATCCTCATGAAATCACATTCTTGATATGTGTTGCTATGTATTAATATATGTTTATGCATTTTGAGCCAAATTTATAAATGTATAATTGCCTAATTTGAGTTTATATCTCATATGTGTGTGTGTGTATATATATATATATATATATGTTTATGTGTTCATATATATATATATATATATATATATATGTACATGGCATCACTCTGTGAACTCATATATTTTAAACTTATATGATGAAGCTGTGTAGAATGGAGTAAACGATTGTCATCATCTGCCATTAGGCTCATTGCAAACCATGCAAGTAGATTTCAACAGATGCTAGTTGCCAAAAGGGGTGTTGGGTGTATTTTCATTGTTTTGTTTTTGATAGTTGTGTTTTTCACTTGTTAAACAGTGTAAGAATTCCAAGCATGTTTGGCAATTTCATGTACTTTGTGATAGAATTAGTTCAGACATTTTGAAAAGCGCCACTCACAACACACACAGAATATTTGAAATGTTTTCAATATCGTAAAGTACTTACACTTTATTGGCAGAACCAATTAGGGTAATTATATAGGACTTTAAGCTATTCTCAGTCTTGAATTGAATTCTAAGCACGCAAGAGCTTGCCTACATGTTAGTTCTAATTTTTATAGTAAGAATATGGGAATGATTTCAGCAGTCCTGACAGTGTAATTAAAATGTTTTACTCCAGCCAACAATATTTGCTAGTTTGTTGATTAACTCCTAATGACTTATTTTAATTTTATATCATTTTTTTTTGTGAACAAAATCATTGTCAGCTATAGGATTCTCAGTGGCACCAACCATTGGGTGATTACTTTAGGAATGGCATGCAGAAACAAGGGAGTGCCTGTGAAACATTCAATTGAATAAATAAAACTAGGTAATTTTAATTGATCACATTATAATATAAAGCATTTATATTTCAAGGCATATGGCTCAGTGGTTAGAGTATCAGGCTCACAATCATGAGGTAGTGAACTCGATTCCTGGACTAGGCTGTATATTGTGTTCTTGAGCAAGACACTTTATTTCCCTTTACTCTAGTTTACTCAGCTGTAGAAACAAATTGTGACATCACTAGTGCCAAGCTATATTGGCCTTTGCATTTCCCTTGGATAACATCAATGGCATAGAGAGGGGAGGCTGGTATGTAAGTGCGAGTGCTGGTCTTCCATGAACAACCTTGCCTGGACTTGTGCCTCAGAGGGTAACTTTCTAGGTTCAATCCCATGGTCATTCATGACTGAAGGGGGTCTTTACTCTTTACCAAATTTCAAGTGTTTGTATGTTGCTTATTTGAAGCTGAATAATTTTACTCTTTAATCCTTTTAATGCCCACTTGGTCCATGCCTGCATAAATCAGATTGATTTATGGACTTTGGTGTCTGGAAGGGCATCTGTAGCTGGATGCCCTTCCAGTTACCAAACCTGAACTCTTTCCAAGCAAGGTAGTATTTTCCCCATGATCAGCCATGTTTTTGCAGAATATTGGAAATGAATAACACTGCTTGTATGACAGTGATTCTCATTTACAACTATCATGCAATGTCAAAACAAGGTGACACCAGACAGACACACACTAACACACATGTATATACATGCATATACTCTTTCAGTTTCTATCTGACAAATCCTCTCACTAGGCTTTTCTTTGTCTCAAAAGAGTTGAAAACATTTGTCCAGGTTGTAGAAAACATTTGCCTAAGGTGTCATTCAGTGGAACTGAACCAGGAACCATGTGGTTGGAAAGTAAACCTCTTACCCCATAACCACACCTGCACCTGTCTGTACTCTAATTCATATCTGAATAAAAATCATGGAAAATTTCATTATATTAAGGTAGATAATCAGAGGTTCCAGTTGGGCAACATTCATGAAGATGAATATTCCTTTACCTTAAAGAGTAATGAGCCTGCAGGCATTCCTCAGTGCAGTTGCTTAACCCTCTAGAAATAGCAGTCAAATATCCCACATATCACATCTTACTGTATTCTAAACAAGAAAACAACACAAGATAATATAGTACCTCATGTCCCTAAAATGATGAAATGGTTATAACGAGAATGCTTTTTCTTTACAACATAAAGCTTCTCAATCTAGAATTTTGCTAAACAACACCAGCCAATGTATAAAGTTATAGATATTTCACTAAACCCTTTTAAAATCTTGATCATGTTGAAAATTAACTGAAATAAACAGTCATTGAAACAGAAGCAGTCTATTCATTAGAAACACAGTTATGAAAGTGTTAAAGTATTTAGAGTTATATTACTCTTCTTTATTCTTTTCTTACTTCTTTACTCATTTCAGTCATACTGGAGAACATTAACTACAGGGCTTGCATCAATCTAGTACTTATCAGTCTTTGTTATTCTAGCAGTGAAGTAACAGGACAGAAAAGGACACAACACCAGTATATGTGCACATGTACACACACACACACTACCTTTTTATCTTTAATTTGTTTTAGTCATTTGACTATGGCCTTACTAAGGGGTTTAGTTGAACAAATTGACCCCAGTGCTTTTTTTTTTTTAAGTCTGGCGCTTATTCTATCAGTCACTTTTGCTGAGCCACTAAGTTATGGGGATGTAAACAAACCAACACCAATTGTCAAACAGTGGTGGGGAAAAATCGCAAGCACAAAAGTACACCATACACACACCATTCACACACATACACAGGCTTCCATGCAGTTTCTGTCCACCAGTTTCACTCACAAAGCATTGGTCAACCCAGGGTTATAGGAAAAGACACATACTCAAGGTGCCACCTAATGGGATTGACCCTGAAACCACATGGTTGCAAAGTGAGCTTTTTAGCTACAGAGCCATGCCTATGTATGTATGTAACAGTTGTTTTCTGTACAGTTTCTTATTTCTTTATTGCCTACAAAGGGCTAAACATAGAGGAGACAAACAAGGTCAGACAAACATGATTAAGTCGATTACATCGACCCCAGTGCGTAACTGGTACTTAATTTATCGACCCCGAAAGGATGAAAGGCAAAGTCGACCTCGGCAGAATTTGAACTCAGAACGTAATGGCAGACGAAATACCGCTAAGCATTTCGCTCGGCGTGCTAGCGTTTCTGCCAAATCGCCGCCTTTTCTGTACAGCTTCTGCCAACTAAATTACAGTTCTAATTATATATTAGTTAACCCTATAATGTCACATAGTGGTGTTGAACCCAGAACCACATATTTGTGGAGTGAACTTGTAAACCACAGAGGGCTCTGCTACACATTTATTTTATAGGATGTTCTTTTTTTTTAATATTTTCTTTTCCTTTTTAATGTTGACACTAGTTACCAAAGCAAGCTTATCCCTGACATTTGCCATTTCTTTTGTTTTCATCATTACAAAGAACAGCAAATAAAAGATGCAAATAAATGGAAGTTTTTTTTTCTCTTTTTTATGCAATCATGTAAATTGAATGATATTTCAGGGAGGAGGAAAGCGATGTAAAAAAACAACAAAAAAAAAACAAATCAAATCAGAAACAAATCAAAAAAAAAAAAATGATGGTAGCCATTACAATGGTGTATATGAATCTCATTTGTTTGACAGAAATTATCCAAGAATTGTCTTTTGGTATAAGCTGTTGCAATAGTCTCATTGTCTCTGATTGCAGTCAGCAAACATTGACTGTTGAGACAACATGCATGTCACCACCAATGTAAAATGAATTGTTCTGGTTGTATTATTCTGTCTTGTTCTCTGCAGTTTTACCAGAAACTAGATTTCTCTCTCTCCCTTTCTGTACCTACATACATATATATTTATATTGTTTGATTTTTTTTTTTGTAATTGTTCTTTTTCTAGCATGCATAGACTTGAAATTTGTGGAGCTTATTTTCACAGAGGTTTACTAAACAATGGTAATTTCTGCCACCATTGTTATACCATTGCTATTACTATAATTCGTGATATTGTTATTGATATTATTGTTGTTCATATTATCATCATTAATAAGGTGGCGAGCTGGCAGAATCATTAGCATGCCTGGCAAAATGCTTAGTATTTCGTCTGCCACCACGTTCTGAGTTCAAATTCTGCCGAGGTCGACTTTGCCTTTCATCCTTTCGGGGTCGATAAATTAAGTACCATTTGAGTACTGGGGTTGATGTAATCGACTATCCTTCTTTCTCCTAATTTCAGGCCTTGTGCCTATAGTAGAAAGGATTATTAATATTATTAGTAGAGCAATGTAAAGTGGGGAACTGGCAGAATTGTTAGCATGTCAGAAAAAATGCTGTGCACTATTTCTTTGGGCTCTTTACCTTCTGGTTTCAAATACCACTGAGGTCAGCTTTGCCTTTCATCCTTCCAGGTTTGAAGTAATAAATCTTGTCAGCAACATGGTGACCTCCGAAGTGTTGGTGCTGTGAAAAATGTACTCAGTATACTCTGTAAAGTGTAGAACCTATGCCAAAGCAGACATTGGAGCATGCTGCAGTTCTCAGTTTTACTGGATCATGTCACACACACCCTTGCACCTTTCTTATTTGTTTGTTTTCGGTTGTTGTTTCCTATCACATTTGATATAAAATACTATGTTTTATGTTATTTTGTATGTGTTTCCCATCTGTCATCGCTTCATCTCTGAAAGGATTCTATATGACCATTATTATTACTATAGAGATAGTGTATTGCCAGAATCTTTATAGTGTTGGATTAAATGTCTTACAGTATTTCTTTCCAGCTTTTTACATTCTGAGTTCAAATCCCACTGAAGTCGACTTTACCTTCTGTCCTTCCAGGGTCAATAAGATAAAGTACTAGTCAAGTACTAGGATTGATGTAATCAACAAACACGCTCCCTTCAAAACTAGTCCTAAATCAGAAATCATCGTTATTATTAAAGTGTCAAGCTGGCAGAATCATTAGCACACTGGGCAAAATGCTTAGCGGCATTTCATCTGTCTTTGCATTCTGAGTTCAAATTCTGCTGAAGTTGACTTTGTCTTTCATCCTTTCAGCGTCGACAAAGTAAGTACCAGTTGATTACTGAGGTCAATGTAATCAACATACTCCCTCCCTTGGACTTACTGAGCTTGTGCCAAAATTTGAAAGCATTATTATTATTATAGTAAGTGATGAATCAGTAGAATCTGTAGATGTTGGCTAAAATGCCATGTGATATTTAATTTCAAGATCTGGTGTACACAATTGAAGCTGTATTATATTAGAATATCCATCTATGTATCATAGTTAATGTATTATACACTGCTGATAAGTAAGTTACTGCAGCTTTTGTCCTGGATGAAATCTCTTAGGGATATATTGTGTTTAAACACATAATGTATAATGGAGGGAAGTAATCTCAAAGTAATCTCTACAGATATTCTGTATAAACTAGAGCCAGCACTGAAATAGCAATGTGTTTGTGGATGGGTAATGGGTTGGATGTGGTCCTGAAGAAAGAGCAAGAGCTCCTGAGATATACATATACACCCATCACCTATTTTTCTATCTTTGATTGCATTGTTTACATAGAATGTGTTCATATCAGAAATGTAACTTTCAGTGTGGGTTCTAGTTTCTTTAGAATATCTAAAGAGATAAAGTGATTGAATTGCACTGCTAACACAGGTAGAACACAGCATTGACTAATAAGCCTTTGATATACTTAGTAGCATATCATAGCTGCATAGCAAAATGTGGTATCCCTATGAGCAATTGATAATAAGAAAATCATTTCAGTAGTGGTTAGTGAGAATGCTCGATGCATTGTGGCCTTTTTGGGCTCTGTCAATGATATGTAACTCACAGCCATTTACATATCTCAATGAAATGCATATAATGTTCTTACTAGTTGCAATTGGAACGATTTTTTTTTTCATCTCTTTCCAACATACAGTGTACTTTTAAACACAGCATGACCATAAGAGATTTTATCTCAGACAAAAATCACAGTAACTTGCCTGTCAATGGTGTATATACATTTTGTATGATACATAGCTGACCCTTTTAATTGCATGCTTTTATCATTTTCACAGGGATAGTGAAGGAAACACCAGTCAAGCACTGGGCTCAATATAATTTACGACATCCCTAATGCCCATCCCCCCCTATTATTTATTGGTATTGTTCCTAGGTATGGAATCACTATTATTTCATTTGTTGTTGACAGGATTGGGTGAACATGGGACAAACTGTCTAGTAGTATTTGATAGGAATATTTTGAGTTCTGAGTCACTCAAATCTACTACACTCATCCCAGAAATTTGAGACTTATGTCAGGAAACTGCCCCCTCCCCATTTTCCTTATTATAATTCATCATCATAATCATTGTCATCGATATCATTGTTACTATAATCTTGTTCTCTCTTTTCACCCTTGTTATCTGTTCCAATTCAAATAGTTCATACTAACACACCTACACACACACACACACATGCTCTCCACTCTCACCTCACAACAACCAGATCCCAGCCTGAACCAACACCTCTACAGCTGTCGCCGTCGCTGCCACCGCCACTGTCACTGCCGCCGCCGCCGCCACCACCACCAGAGTTATGTTTCAGACACTCTTTCAATTTGATAGCTCTTCACACTTGTTAGTTTACAGCACTGCTCTGTATCCACTCCTACTTTCTTTGCCTATATATATATATATATATATATATATATATATATATATATATTATCTGTTTTAGTCATGTGACTGCAGCCATGCAAGCCTTGTGCTTGTTCTATTGGTCTTTTTTGCTAAACTGTGAAATTACGGGGGGGGGCATAAAACATACCAACATCAGTTGTCAAGCGATGGTGGTGGGGGACAAACACAGACATAACCATACAAATATATACATGCACATATATATATATGACGAGCTTCTTTCAGTTTCCATCTATCAAATCCACTCACAAGGCTTTCGTCAGCTCAAGGCTAGAGTAGAAGACACTTGCACATGGTGCCACGCAGTAAGACTGAACCTGGAACCATGTGATTGGGAAGCAAGCTTCTTACCACATAGCCACATCTGTGTGTGTGTGCATGTGTAAGTGTGTGACTTAGTGGTTAGGGTGTTAAACTCAGGATCACAAAATTGTAGTTTCATTTCCTGGACCATGGGTGGTGTATTGTGTTCTTGGACTAAGTACTTCATTTCAGTTTCCTCCAATCCGCTCTGCTGGCAAAAGTGAGTAATCCTGCAACAGACGGGTATCCTATCCAGTGGGGGATGTATCACAGATTCTGAGAAATCAGCCTTATGGCCCCTTTTTTTAAATATATATATGTATATATGTCTGATTATGTGTCTCTCCTATCTATCTATCTGTCTATAGACAGACAGACAGATAGACAGACAGACAGACAGATAGACAGACAGACAGTCTGCCTGTCTGTCTATCTACCTATCTCTCTCTGTCTATCTTTCTTTCTATCTGTATGTCTGTCTTTCTGTCTGTGCATGTATGTATGTATGTACAGGTGTGCGTGCTAGAAAATATTATTATAGAAATATTTCACAACTCTTATGTTCTCTTTCCTTGCCTCATTAAACATAAAATAAAAATAAAATAAAAAAAGAAGTAAATATGTCCAACAGAGTGTTAGACGATATACTTCAGTGGTATTTGGTTACATATTTGTAAGTTCAAGTTCTGGTGAGTGTTAATTTTGCTATTCATCCTTCTGATTTTGATAAGATAAAGTATCAAGTCAAGTACTGGAGTTGGCATAAGGGACTTGTAGGTGGTGCCCCAGTATGGCCACAGTCCAATGACCTAAAATGAGTAAAAGAAAATAGACATTCTTTCATAGTTACAGGTGTAGACATGGCTGTGTGGTTAAGGGATTTGCTTTGCAACCAGATGATTTTGGGTTCAGTTTCACTGCATAGCACCTTGGGCAAGTGTCTTTTTGTATAGCCTTGAGCTGATCAATGCCTTATGAAGGAATTTGGTTGGTGGAAACTGTAGAGAAGCCTGTTGGATATACATACAGAGCTGTGTGTGTCTGTGTATTTCCCCCACAGTGTGACAACCAGTATTGGTTTGTTTATATCCCTGTAAGTTAACAGTTTATCAAAAGAGACTTAATTGCCAGATTTTAAAATAACTATTGGGGTCAATTTAATTGACTAAACCCTTCAAGGCTGGGCTCCAGCAATGCAACAGTCCAGTGGCTGAAACAAGTGAAAAATACAACATAAAAGGTATATTTCATTCTTCACCCCCACTCCCAATATTTTACTTATTGGATGGTAAATTAGAAGAATCAGTGACCTTTATGCTTCCAAGGTCAAAACCTGTTGAAGACCAAAAGCATACTATCTGGGTTGATACTATAAACAAGGTGGTACCAGTCATGAACTGAGAATAATATTGCTTGATTGTACTCTCAACCTCTCCTATGAGTTTGTGGCCAGCCTTGTGTCAATGTTAGTATTAAGAAGCAGAAGATGAGTACAACACAAGGTCCAGTCTTTGTCTTGGTCTTGTGACTTGTGTGTCTTAATGATCCTGAGAGCTGTGCCAGCTGGGTACAAGTTCTTCACTGGGCCTTTCATGCTGGGTAGGTCAAAGGATAGAGGCCAGACTAATATGGGTTACCTTCTCTCAGAGGTAAAAATAGGTTTGGGTACGATCAGCACCCTTACCTAGAAAAAGAAAATTACAGGAGCATTAATGACAATTCAAAACCCCAGACCTTGGAGAGAACAGAAGCAAAATAGAAGCCCAGATTTGAAGATAGTGGATAAAAAAAAATCGTCATTGGCCTATGCTCCATTAAAAATAAAGGGCTTAAGTAAGATATAGATGAGTAATCAGGCTGGCTTTCTAACTGCAGCCAATGATAGAAGGAAGCAGAAAAGCTGTTTGAGTATGCTTCTATAATGTGCACTCTCTCTCTCTCTTGTACACACCACTCCCTCCCTCCCTCCCCCCAACCCCTGCCACGATACACATATAAGCAAACACATGCGCACTCAGGCCCTGATAATGTATAGTTAAATATCCACCATTTCCATCAATGTTGGTCAGCCAGCTGACTTGGTAAAATAATGGAAAAGAAATAAGGGAAGCAAAAAAAATAAAGAATAAAAAAAAACAAAACAAATAGCTTACCCTTTAGTTGTAAACAATTCATGAATGATTTAAATGATTCAGTAGGAGTGTAATGCTAGAATTTAGCCCCTTCAATGAACCAGAACAATGACATGCATTATTTAAAAAAATTTTTTGTTTGGTTAAGGTTTATTATTATTTTTTTTTTTTTTTTTAGTGGTATAGGAATGAAACTAGGTTATTGTGTCACTGCCATTGCTGGTTGTTCTAGAGAACAAACATTCCGGAATGTATGGAAGCAACACACAAAAAAAAAAAAAAATGGCCATCTAACTGATAAGGCTAGCCTCACCATTTACAGACATTTTGAAATTAGTTTTGTCAGTTTTGTGAGCAATGAGCAATTTAGTAGGAACATTTTGAAATGCATATTCCCCCCTCTCTCTCTCTCTCTCACACACACATCTATGTGTTGGTAAATGCAATTGAAACAGCATTATATTAAAATTGCCAGCTGTGTATCATATGAAATGCATATGCAGTGTTGAAAGGCATGATACTGTGGTTATTATTTGAGAGAGTATCTTTCCTTAGACATGTCACATTAACAGCACAATATACATTGGAGCAAGGTAATTATCATTGCAGCAGTAAATCATGAGAATGATCATCACATTTCATCCTACATGAAGCTTATCAATTCCATGAATTCATCTGTTACCTGCTAACATAGGAAATTTGTGCTTCAATATATGAGTGACAGGGGATAATACATTTACTGGTATTGCAGAAAGCTGACTGGGCTGTGAAAAACTCTGTGAATGCAGTTGAAACAGCATTAAATTAAAATAACTATTTGTGTATCATACTAAATGTATATGCATGTTTGAAAGGCATGATGCTGTAGTTATTGTCTGAGAGAGAATCTCTTAGACATGTCATGTTAAAATCTAGATGCAAAGGTGAATATGCATAGTTCTAATAATTTTATTGAACTACGTTAATGGATAACATTTTCAACACAGTTTCCACCATTAATGATGTAAAGTTTGATGCATTTTACATGATTCATTTGAACCTGATGCAATAACTCCACATTTCTTTCAATTTGAGCATATTCATTCATCCAAGCTTTATGTTTCACCCTGTATATTGGAGCGATGTGAACATCATCGTAACAGTGACCCACAAAAGCAGCAGACATGTTTTGCCCTATACAGGACTGAAAAGTGGCTCTGGCTTTGTAGTACAAATGTTTTGTTTTCATAAGTTTTGAATTAAAATTACAATTTAGGTTCCTAACACAAGCTTAATGATAACTAAATTATTTTACTAAATTCTTTGATATATTTAAAATAATTGAAAGAGATACAGAGCATCTCAAAATAAATATGGTAACGAGTGGGTTAATGCCATACACCTGTTTGTCACCTGCTAAGATGAAATTAGTGTTACAACACATAGGAAACTGTGAATAATACATTAACTTGTATTGCAGAAAGACACTGATAGTATTTGCTATTAATCTCTTAATGTAATACCTAATGCAAATGCTGAGATGGACAGATTACTTAGTAGTAAGGAAGTTATCAAAACAAAAGTGAGAAATGAAATGCAACTTTATATGCTTTGCTTGGAGCTGTTCTTTCTATGAAATATATCCTGAAACAACATGATAAATGCTACAAAGATTATTGTTTACCTGAAGCAACATTAAATACATTAAATAAAATTGAAACGATGGACATATATCTGTCTCAGATAAATGACAGCAATGCTGAAAATACTGAAGAATTCAGTAGTTTAGAAGATTGCAGAGTCAGATATATGTACAAGTTAAGATACAATTTTTAGGATTCTTTTTAACTTCAGCTTGGTAACAAAAAGGTTAAAGATGGTATCTGTTGAAATACAATGCTTTTGTTTCATTTGATTTTGGAAATAATGAAGAATTTACCAAAATAATTTCATTGTCATTAAACCAGAATGTGAAACATAAATTAACCTGAAATTTTGATGTACAGGGTTTTAATTCAGTTCACTTAACACATGAAGTTTGCATCATAAAATCCAGGGATGGTCTTGGTTGCATTGGTATAAAAAGGGTTAGATAAAGTACAGTAAGGAACATTATTTTTTTATATGTAGCATTTTAACAAAGGATTTTTTTCCCTAGTCTAAGTCATAAATTACACTGTAATTTTCATTTGTCAACCCTGTGCTACATCCAGTCACTTGCTTATTTGATGTATTATGTATCCCCTTTCTCTCCTACATCTAGTATTATGATTTTTTTATCACATTAACTTGACTAGTAGGAAACTGCTGTTTGGTGCTGCACCTCTCATCCACTACACTTATCAGTTTATATTACGTATCAACCACATCAGACCACAAAATAATCATCATTCACCTTGCACTCTATTTTACACTGACTTTCCCCTCCCACCTCACATCCCTTCCACATCACTTCTTCATTTCATTCCCTTCTCCATTGGTAATTTTGCAATGGCGGTGACAACTCTTCTATATTTTTTCTCTTTACGAACATGTGTCTGCTTCTCTCCTTGTCTTGACATTGTGTTGTAAGTTATAAATGAATGTCACTATCATCCAGATGGTGTCATTTGCTTCCAGTCCTTCTAAATAGGAACATGTCCTGCCAAGAGAAATATTCTCTTGCTTGGAAATGAGAGTTAGCAGCAAGAAGGGCATCAAGCTGTAGAAAATCTGTCTCAACTAATTTTGACTGAGCCATGCAAGTACGGACTTTAAGTTGATGATGTATATATTTATGTGTGTGTGTTTGTGTGTACCTGAGTGTGTGTTTATTTTTAGATATGTTGACATCTACATCAGTAAATTTGAATTTACATTGTAAAGGAATGTAACTATCTGCTAGTCTAGTAGACTTTGAAAAAAAAAAAAGATGTATTGAATTCTTCCTGTTACAGAAACTCTAGTTATGGTTATAAAAGTGGTTATATTGATTGTTTTTGTCCAAAAGAATTCCTGAGTATTTATAACATGGAAGTCACATACCACACAAGTGCAATGGACCTCTGCAGAACATGTGAGAAGAGAGTCGAAAGTGTGACTCACATTGTTAGTGTTTGTGAAAGTCTTGCGCAGAAAGAAGCCCATAACCTCCACTGACTGCTATGCCGTAAGTATGGATATGAGGTGCTTGGTACCATCTTTGGCAATTCTTTAGACTTGCCCTTTCTGTCAGCTTATTCCTTTGTTCCTTGTGATCCCTTTCTGCTGTCTAGATGTCATTGGATATGCACAGTTGGCAGACATACTCAGAACAGTGCATGCATTGAAGAAGGTGTTGCATCTGCAAGCTGCTTGAAGAAGCTGAGACATGACACATATGACTTAGGACATCAAAACTAGAGGGAGTCATCATAATTGGTAACTATTTTAGGTGTGAGGGTGCAAGTCAATTAAACTGACCCCATTACCTAAATTAATGATGATAATAATGAAATGGTAACATTCATTTCTAAGCTAGGTATAAAGCTACACATTTAAAGGGGTGGAAGGTTGAAGGGTACAAGTGTATCATTTGAATATTTTGACCCTCCCCACCGACTAAATTGGTACTTATATATTAGTGAGCTCCACTCTGGAGGTGATGAAAGTCAAAATTTATTGATGATATGATGATAATGATGTCAATTAAAGATTTTCAATAAAATGGGGATGCCAAACTTACCAAATTCACTTATAATATTTTGTTCCATAACATAATCGGCGGTATCATGGAATGTAATTAATCAGTGCAAAAGGTGCTCAATTCTATGGTAGCTTCTCTCTGTCACTCTCTCTCTCTCTTCCCCCCTCTCTCTCTTTCTCTTTTGTTTTTTTATCTTTAATAACTTGGCATTGCTTCTCTTTATCAGGTGGCAGACAGATGTTTCTCTCTCTCCCTCTCTGTTAAAACTTATGTCCAGATGTGCTGTTTGCTAGTTTTACAGTCAGACATGTATTCATCATTACCGCTAGTATCGTTTTCCTGGTCAATGAACCATTCAGACACCAGAGCACAGCTCTTGAATTACTTGTCTGTAATCACATTGATTTGCTGTTGTTAACTTTATTAATGTAACGAAGAAATTGATATATCGGAGAATGCAGTTATATTTGTGCAAATATATTTGTCTGTGTGATGTGTGTGTGTTTATTTGTGAATGTCTGTATTCTTGTGTAAATATTTGTTAGTATGTGTAAGTTCTTATAGCTTTATCCCTCTCCTCTCTGTATATATCTAAATCTTTCTCTTGTTTTGTACACACACGCACACACACACAGAGTATATTTGTGAATGTATATATAAATATATATATATATATATATATATATATATATATATATATATAAGCAGAAGGCTATATACCCTCATATACCTATGTACACAAGGATATAAACCCTCCTAAATGTATATATATATATATATATATATATATATATATAATTTAGAGAAAAACCACTATCATCAAACTTGAACAATGAATAATGTCACACAAAAAACACCCAGAAAATTAAATATACTCAAAAACCCTTTTTAAAAAACCATAAATTATATAATCAATAAATAAATAGCAAATAGCTATTTATTTATTGATTGTGTAATTTATGGCTTTTCAAAAAGGGTTTTGGGGTATATTCAATTTTCTGGATGTTTTTTGTGTGACATTTTTCATTGTTTGATGATAGCGGTTTTCCTCTAAATTTTATATATATGTTTTATGTATTGGGAAATTTGATTTAGTTTTGCTGAATTGAATTTTCACTGTAAGTTTTGGAATTGTATTCTCTAATATTATTATATATATATATATATATATATATATAGGTGAGAAAGTTGGTATGTGAAAGCACGTGGTTGGATGTATAAAAGATAATAAGAGTGAAAAAACTACCCAAGGCTTGTGTTACATGGTTAAAGTATATATTTAAATTATGTCAGAAAAATGTTAGAAAAATGTTATAAAATCTTTTTGGTATATAAACATTGTATTTTGAGAAATAACCGGTTTCGTGTTGTCTTTTCAAATTTCTCTACTTCATTGTAACGTGTTCGTTCCAGTCTGATATATATATATATATATATATATAGCAACCTAAGAGGTATTAGTTGGTGTGTGCAAAAGAGAAAACTGCACTGGTTTGGTCATGTGATGTGGATGGATGCTGGCTGCTCCATAAAGAAGTGCCGAATACTCAAAGTGGATGGAACATGTGGAAGTGGGAGACCCAGGAAAACATGGGATGAAGTACTGAAGAACAACCTCAGGGAGCCGAACCTTTCAGGCAAGATGACAAAGGACCGAGATACCTGACACCTTGCTGTACTCAAGAAGACCTGTATTCTGCAACAGAAATGTTAAATCCGATCCTTCTGGTGGTGTAAAGCATGTATGTATGTATGTATTGGCCTTCGTGCCGGTGGCACGTAAAAGCACCCACTACACTCTCGGAGTGGTTAGCGTTAGGAAGGGCATCCAGCTGTAGAAACTCTGCCAAATCAGATTGGAGCCTGGTGTAGCCATCTGGTTCACCAGTCCTCAGTCAAATCATGTAACCCATGCTAGCATGGAAAGCAGACGTTAAGCGATGATGATGATAATGTATGTGTGTGTGTGTGTATATATATATATATTTATTGTGGCTTTTTATCCTTGTGCTCATAGGTACATGAATTTATTTTAAATTACTTGTAACTATGTCCATCTGCAAATAGTGTTGCATGTGTATAATATCTTTATAGGTGTGTGTGTGAGTATGGGTATAAAATAATATATATATACACATAATATACATATACACGTGCTTGTGATTGTTTATCTGAAAGAATAGGTGTATTGGTTTAAACCCATATTCTCAGTATTTTGATGCTAATTATGGTTCGTATGTTCTATTGCCACAATGCTTTGTATTTTAACTAACTCACTTCTCGACCAGTAGCTTGACTGTATGTTTCCAGTTTCCATGCACTGTTTCTATCCCTTTCATTACTGTATTTCTATTGGAAATACACTGCTTTCGTTTCAATTAATTTTGAAAATAATAAAGAATTTAATAAAATAATTTTGATGCCCACCGCTGAAGTGATCCAATAAGATTGAAATCATGTGATCTGGTGGTCTCTGAGCTAGAGTGGCAGGAGTTCTCTCCCACCTGCAATGAATATCGAGTGCGAGAATGAACCGAATAACCAACTGGGAGAGATGTCTTCCTGGGGTTAAAAAAGCAGTATATTCAGTTCTTAGAGAACACCCATGTTAAAGTAGTGACAGACAGTTTTGATGTCATGCTGGTTTTTGGAATATAAATTAATGTGGAATTTTTAGGCAAGATTTTAATTTTAATCTCTTTAAAACTGTAAGTTTATAGCATAGAACCAAAGGCAGTCTCAAGTGGGTTATTATCAAAATGGTTAATTAATAATGGTTTCAATAACTTGCATTTTGATTTGATTTGAAATAAATTTTCATCCCCTGTAGGCTCTTATCTGTCATTTACTGATTTTGTAGTCTTCATTATCTTTTATTGCCTTTTGTAATTTTTCTTGAAGTCTCTTGTCATCCTTAATCATCAGTTATGACCCTTTATGTTCTATTCAGAAACCAAATCCTATTAAGGTCAGTTTTCCCTTTCATCTTTCTGGCATCAATAATGATAAAGCATCAATCAAGTTAGTTTAACAATTAAAGTGATTTTAACATCATTTTGGCTTCTGCTTCATTGCTTTTATTGATGTCACCAAATAGATTAGACCAACAAGGGAGGCTCTCTGTGTTCAATTGTACCAGCAAGGGAGGTTCTCTATGTGCTCACTTAATCTGCTAGAACTAGCAGCCAAATCACTCTCACTTTGATACTGCCATTGAAAAAAGAAAAAAAAAAAAAGGAATGAAGTCAAACCGCTTAATGTTGTCGAAGATATACTATGTCTGAAAATACTTGATGGTCATGGTTGGAATGTCTGTGTTCATAGACCTATTTGTTTATGGTTGACTTAACAGCAACTAAATAGATAGTTATCTGTTTTATTCCTTTGATTATTATATGTGTAATTGTAACACAGTTATCTCTAATGTAGGTTTAATTACCAGTTGAGTGATTTTGTTTTATTTATAGATGTTTTCAATCTAGTTTGGATTCTTTGCCATCAAATTTGATGGCAAAGAATTCAAATTTGATGGCAAAGAATCCAAACTAGATCGAAAACATCTATATTTCTTATTCCTGGGATTTTTTGTTCTGCCCTCCTAACCTGGAGTGAGAGGAACATTATTTTTACTTATTCTTTTGTTCTTGGAAGGGTTTCAGTCATTGGACAGTGGCCAAGATGGGGCACTGCTTTCAAGGAATTGGTCAGTAATATTCAGCCCAGTACTTAATTTGTGAGTCTGGTACATATTTTATCAATCTCTATTAGTCAAACTGGTAGGTTATGGGGACATAAGCAAATAGACATAAACTTGGTTTTGAGCAAACACACACATGCACGTGCATGCACACACACACACACACACAGACATGCACATGTCTTTTAATAAGGGAGAAAGCTTTGACCATGACTAATCACAGGGCGTCCAAGACCAGTGCAAGGAAGGTCACCTCCATCAAACTAGGGACCTGATCTGAATGCTTGCAAGAGAGTGGACTCCACTAAAACTACCCTAGGTGCCAGCTGATAATGTTAAACTGGGTAATGAACTAAGTCTACTACACTTATAAATATATATACATGTGTATTTGTGTGTGTGTGTGTGTGTGTGTTTGTGTGTACATGATAAGCATCTGCACTGTTTCCATTTATCAAATTTCACTCAGAAGGTACTGGTTAACTTGAGGCTACAGTAGAAGAGATTTGCTGAAGGTACCATGCAAGGATGGTGGGGGGCCTGAAGTCACTTGGTTGTGAAGCAAACTTCTTAACCACATAGCTAGGTTTGTGCCTAATATTGAAGTTGTGTACAGTACCTAAGTTTCCTGAGCATCAACCATCTAATTACAAACTAGGCTTGTAGTTGTTTAACTTTGGTGATTGGACAAGAATAGAGTCATCAACATTATATAGCAATAATAATTGTTACTTTTTAAAAATTTTATATCAGAATTTGTGCATAGTGAAATCATTGGTTATAGGATTTTAGTGGGCCAATTACTGATTCACTGCATTTCTGGTGGGAAGATGATGATGCTAATGAATTCCAATATTTTAAATCTGGGTTTGTCCCCATTAACGGGGGTGGCCGGATCTACTTCACTCTTACAGCAACCCCTCTCACATCATTCTGCCATCTTCCTCAAGCCAACCCTCCCAATCTCCTCCTCCACCTGTCTCCTCCACATTTTCTTTGGTTGACCTTACTTTTGCAGTTCATTCATTTTAAACTCAAGCACTCTCCTCAGAATATAATCCTCATCCCTCCTCAAAACATGTCCATACTACTACACTCCATTTGCCCTTGCCAGCTGTTCCACCAATTCCTCCAGCCCCAGCATCCCCATCAAGTCCTCAGCCTTCCTTTTATCCAATAGTTTCACACCACACATTGCTCTCACATTTCCTCTCTCAGTCCTTCTCAAAATTGCCATTTCGCTTTCCCTCTCATTCCCATACAGCATTGCAGATCTCATGCAACTCCAATAAACCCTTCCTTTCTTCTTCAATGACAACCTTTTCCCATATAATAATGCTCCACATTCCCTGAACTTCACCCAGCCAAGTCTCACTCTTACTGTCACAGCTGCTTCACATCCACCTATCTCCAAAATAACAAAACCCTCTCACCATTTCTACCTTGTCACATAGCATTTCTACTAGTGAGTGACAAGAAAATAGTTTCTAATTCATTGTAAAACACTTTGATCAAAGAGCACTGGCTTTTTACTGATGTTTACATCCTTTATCTGTATACAACAGTGAAAGATATATACACACACACACACACATGACAAGTTTCTGCAGTTTTCATTTACCAAATTCCTCTCACAAAGTATCTGGTAAATGATGGTCACAAGGTGATTTTTCTTTAACCCTTGAGTATTGAGATTACTCTATCATATGTAATGCTTGTTCATTCTCATTGTTTTGAATTAATCATGTATTATCTTGTGGCTTCAAGATTTTGATGATGTGATCATATATTTTTAGACTGACATTGTAGAGTAGATGTGAAAGGCTGGATCTGACTAGTTTGAACATAGAACACGTAGAATATTTGGGCTAGATATGGTCAGTTTAAATACTAAAGGGCTAACCAGATTATATGAAGACAAAGTGTCTGATGGCACACCAAATGGATTATTAATTGTTATAATGGGATTCCGGATCTTTTTTAAAACGGGGGCCATGTTTTTCATTAATGTTTTACGTAGTGTTTTTGGTACCGAAAGACTTTCAAACTTCGTATACTTATCTATTTTGTGTTATAGAACAGAAAAATATTTTTGTATTCAAATTTATTTCATGTAAAAAATTGTCTTATTTCGATAATTTCAACCAATCACTGACAAGTATTCAGTTGTTTATATTTACTCCTTTGGATGATTAAGCGATGTAAAGCGTATTTAATCTCCATACCTTCGTTTTATTTGCTTTTTTCATTTTAAATTTGCTTTAACCCTAACCCTAACCCTAACCCTAACCTTAGGGTTAGGGTTAGGGTTAGGATTAATTGTTTCAGAATCGTTTGTTTATGTAGTCGGCACTTAATGTATATCGGCTGAATGGACGTCAGTGATTGGTTGAAATTACAGAAATACGACAACTTTAACATGGAATAATTTATGGATTTCTTTTTTTTTAAGAAGACTAAGAGAAAAAGATGTTTTATATGACACATTCTACCAGTGTTCCAAGTTTCAAAGTGTTTCGTTAATGAAAAATGTGGCCCCCGTTTTAAAAAAGATCCGGGATTCCTTATCTAACTTGTTTTACATCAGGTAACATGCTTTTTTACTTTTCATTTTGTATTTTTCTTCTCATGAAGCCTGCGACATTTCTCTGTAAGTTAATTGATGCCATTGTTGCTGTTATTGTGTTTTAATGTGCTTGTGGTTTTTATTATTGTTGTTTTGATATAAAAGTTGGTTTGCCAATCTTCTAAATAATGTCACCTTTTAACATAAAGTCTAAAATTACGATTTCAAAGGGTAACGGGAACAGTTTAAAGGCAGTTATGTTTCTGGAGTGTTAATTGCTATTATCTGAGACCTTCCTATTTCTGTTTGCTGTTGCCAATGAACACATATATGTTTGTGCTTATAAGCAAATGAATGGCAAATACGAACAAATATTTTATTTTAAAGCAAATTATAAACATTCTGTCTGTCAAAGTGTAATGTGATAATGTTATATGTTAAATGCAAGGCTAATAGTGTGCAAGGGACAGCTGGAGATGAAAGAAAAAACTGAAGGCAAAATCTATGTATCAGTCACTTTTTCATCAAATAAAGGGCAAAGAACTTTTTTAGTACCAGGGCTGAATCACAGGTTATGGGCTTTTTATTAACAGTTCTGATAAAAATACTCTTTCATTAATTTTACAAATTCTTGGGCATATAACTTGTTAGTTATGCAATATCAAATGCATTGGTATGGCATATTGAATTTCTGTGTTATTGTTAATGCTTAAAACTTTTTTTTTGTTCATATGGGCTTTCTTCAGCAGATGATTTTAAATTTGTTTTTCATGAAATTTTACTCCTTCAAGTAAGGAGTTTTCAACATTTGGGTTGTTGTGACATACCTAACATAATATTGATTAAATACAATATAGATAGCCACTATTCTGTTTTTTGATATTGAGGTTACAATTGTTCAATCAATTGAATTACATGCCCCTGAATTGGATCCTGCATATTGTGTTTGCTTCTCTGAGGATCCAGCTGGCGTCATGGCTTGTATTGATTAGCTACATACCACGTGGTCATAGCAGATGAGGAAGGATCTTGCAGAGATGAGAACTGACTGGGATACTGCTAGGAGTGTTGCCTGGAATGACCTGAGAAATTCCAACAAATGGCAAGTGCATTCAGAGTTCAAATCCTGCTGAGGTCAACTTTTGCCTTTTATCCTTTTGAGAGTTGATAAATAAAGTACCAGCCCTGAGTGAGGAAATTAGTAATAATTGTCAGAATGTTGGATGAGATGCCTAGGGATATTTGTTCTGACTGTTTGCTTTCTGAATTTTTGCTGAGTTTAATACCACTATTTGGTCTTCAGGTCTCATTGAGTGCAAACATTTGGGTCTAGGATAAACCCTTCCTTGTCTTCAACCAATCTTGGAAGCCTTGAAAAAGGAATGACAAATCCCCCCCCCCCCATCACACATGTATACATAAATATACATTCAGCACATTTAGTAAGAATTACATGGTAGTATTTATTTAATTACAGTTTGACTTGGCTCCATGCAACTTGAAGGGTTTCTGGGTCTGATGAGTTAAGTTTAATGGATGAGCCTTTGAAACTTTAAGCTGCATAGTGTTGAATCAAACTGTTATTATATATATATATATATATATATATATATATATATATATATATATATAGCAATTACAACATAAAAGACATATTAGCCAGTCAAAAATACACAAAAGCTATTAATTTCACGTTGACTTTTATAAAACAAATAAAAACGTTTAAGTAAAGTTAACAGTCTCTGTGTGTTTTGGGTGGCTAATATGTGTTGTTTGTGTTGTCATTGCTTTAGTTTCAACACACAATCTCAGATTAAATCACTTGGTAACCATGTACATCTCTGAAATATATATTTATATATGAGTCTGGTGTAGCCATCCGGTTGCACCAGTCCTCAGTCAAATCGTCCAACCGATGCTAGCATGGAAAGCGGACGTTAAACGATGATGATGATGATGATGATATATATATATATATATACACACACACACATCATCATCATCATCATCATTACCATCCTCAACATTATCATTTAATGTTCATTTTCCATGCTGGCATGAGTTAGATGGTTTGACAAGAGTTGGCCAGAGAGCTGCATTGGCTCCAATTGATTGTTTTCCCACTTTGTTCTTCACCTATGTGCTAACTTATGTGTGTGTGTGTGTGTGTGTATATATATATATATATATATATATATATATATATATATATATAATCGTCACTAAAGTGACCTTAATAATCTATTATCTATCTATTTATCTGTCTGTCTGTCTGTCTGTCTATCTATCTATCCACTCAAATGCATACACACACAGCAACTCACAGATGCACACACATACAGTTACACACACACACACGCATACACAAACACCCACTCTCACACACGCATACACAAACAACCACTCTCACATACACATACACAAACAACCACCCTCACACATGCATACGTACGTGCACAAAAATCTCTTTATCTATGTGTAGATAGATAGATAGATAATATGTATCTATTGCCAGTACCACCTGACTGGCCTTCGTGCCGGTGGCGCATAAAAGCACCCACTACACTCTCGGAATGGTTGGCGTTAGGAAGGGCATCCAGCTGTAGAAACCCTGCTAAGTCAGATTGGAGCCTGGTGTAGCCATCTGGTTTCACCAGTCCTCAGTCAAATCGTCCAACCCATGCTAGCATGGAAAGCGGACGTTAAACGACGATGATGATGATGATGATATACATATATATCTTGGCTGTCACCTTTTCCCTCATCCATTGTAGGAGTTCCTGAAAAGGTTTCTAAAGGTTGCCTTTTTCCTCCTGACTCTCCCAACAGAAGAGTGTAAATAAGTAAATAAATAAAAACCATAATCTGTAGATTCTTTACTCTTTCATGGAAATTGATCTCATTGAACTCTTTGACAAACTTTCCTATGATGTGAAACATTGCTGTCTTTCAAACTCTGAAAGATTCTGGCAAGGTCAATAACATGACAGTATCTGGAGCATCTTATTTAATCTATGCCCATCAGACTAACTGCATAAACCCTTTAAGTTGCTTGGAGCATTTGAATTGGTTTGAATTGCATAATTGGTATGAATTGCAAATATCAGTTGCTCTTGATAGGCTCACATAACTTGTGAGTATATTTTTCTTTTTCTCCTTTCACTTTTCTCGTTTCTTTATGTAAATTTAGGTGTCAGTACTGATGCTCATAGATAAAAGGGAAACAGCCACTACTTAAAAATTTTGGGTGTTGTTGTTGTTGTTGGTAGTGGTGGTGGATTTAACAAGGTGTTATGTTGTTTGTGATGCTTTTATTTTTTGAGTTCATGTGATATCTTTTCAAACCTACATATCTCTGTGTTTGCTTTACTAACTTTATATTGGTATTGTATTACCTGGAATTGCTTTCAAATGATTTCTTTTTTTTTTCTTTGTAACCTTTTTTTCTTTCTTTGTAACCTTGTGACAGTGGAGGCGCAATGGCCCAGTGGTTAGGGCAGCGAACTCGCGGTCATAGGATCGCGGTTTCGATTCCCAGACCAGGCGTTGTGAGTGTTTATTGAGCGAAAACACCTAAAGCCCCACGAGGCTCTGGCAGGGGATGGTGGCGAACCCTGCTGTACTCTTTCACCACAACTTTCTCTCACTCTTACTTCCTGTTTCTGTTGTGCCTGTAATGCAAAAGGGTCAGCCTTGTCACACTGTGTCATGCTGAATATCCCCGAGAACTACGTTAAGGGTACACGTGTCTGTGGAGTGCTCAGCCACTTGCACGTTAATTTCACGAGCAGGCTGTTCCGTTGATCGGATCAACTGGAACCCTCGACGTCATAAGCGACGGAGTGACAACAACAACAACAACAACCTTGTGACAACAAAACCATCATTATCAGCACCATTGTTAGAACAATATTGTTCCAGATTTCTGCACATCAACTTCAAATGTCGTCATGGCCAGCATGTGTTTTCAGCTCTTAAGAGTCACTTAATAAAATACCAGTTACATACTGGGATTTGATTTCTCCTCTGTGTGTGTGTATGTGTATTTCTGTGTGTGTGTTTGTATGTGTCTGTCTATCTGTCTTTCTATTTGTCTATCTTCACTCCCTTCATTCTCTCTCTTCCTCTTACTCTCTGAATCGGCTGCTTAGAACTCTGTGGATAAGAATTATCATCATCATTTAGAACTACATTTCAGCAGAAACCTCTATTCCTCTCCTATTTAATTAAGACTAGTTGCACTGCATGCGCATATGCTGAGCATACACCACACACATAAATGTTTATTGAGTAGAATTTATTGTAAAGCATCTCTGCATACATTACCCTTACATGAACCTATACATCTACATGTGCACTAGCAAACATGTGCATGCATTTTATGCATGCAAATCTGCACTAGTATAGATGTAAACACATGCTCAAAATCCATACACATGCAGGTTGACAATGAGGTCTAATCACTGACATGCAAACGCTATTTGCACATGTATGTATCCATAAATTTAAGCATATACACACATACATGCATGCTTGTACATAGTGGTTGCTTTCATTATAACCTACTTAGATTTTTCATGTAATTATCAATAGTATTAATACGCTAACTTTTTTGTTTTTGTACGTACCTGTTGTGTGCGTCACACTAACTTCTTTGAAGTGGCAAAGCGAGAGAGAGAGGAAGTAAGAGAGAAAGAGAGAGAGAGAGAAAGTGAGAGAGGAAGAGAGAGAGAGGGAAAGAGACAGTGAGTGGTGACGGCATTCGTTTTGTGATTTTAAATGTTCCAGAGAGGACGTAAGAGAGAGAATGAGACAGTGAGTGGTGATGGCGTTCGTTTTGTGTTTTTAAATGTTTATCACATCACAAGAAAAGTAGATACAGAGATACATATACTCATAGTTAAATCAAAAGTGGGAGAGAAGAGGAACACAAAGGAAGAGAAAGTGAGAGACAGTAGATACATAAATCGAAAGAAACGTTCATACATAGATACATAGACACAGCAAATATTGACTGTCATTTTCACTTTTCATTACGACACAAGGATGACATTAACTCACATATGGCTGAGTACTCCACAGACATGCATAACATTAATGTTGTTCTCAGGGAGATTTGGCCTCACACAGAATATGACAAGGCTGGCCCCTTTGAATTACAGCTACAACTCGAGACATATATATATACTGTTGTGTCTGGGGAGAGTCATTTTCTTATTGTGCCTTGAAATTTAACACTCACCGTTATAATTTCCACTTATTTCTTATTTTTATTTTCCTAAACTTTTCGTTGCGTCTTGCAACCTTTTCAATAGTCTTGACTAAGAAAATGACTCTCTCCAGACGCAACAGAATATGCTTCAACACACGAAATCACATAAAAAATCTTGCACAACCAAATCCCAAAACGAAATATATATATATATATATATATATATAAATGTATTTGTGTGTGTGTGTAGTATAGGTTAGTTAAATCATGTTTCCAATAAGTGTTGTGTGTGTGTGTTTGTCCCTCCGCCACCATTGCTTGACAACTGATGCTGGTGCGTTTGTGTCCCTGTAATTTAGCTGTTCAGCAGAAGAGACTGATAGAATAAGCACCAGGCTTACAGGGAATAAGTCCAGGGGTCACTTTCTTTGACTAAAGGGTGGTGCTCCAGCATGGCCACCGTCAAATGACTGAAACAAGTAAAATAATAAAAGAATACGAGAAAAATAGGATCTATTTTAAAACGGGGGCCACATTTTTCATTAATGTTTTACGTAATGTTTTTGGTACCGAAAGACTTTCAAACTTCGTATACTTATCTATTTTGTGTTATAGAACAGAAAAATATTTTTGTATTCGAATTTATTTCATGTAAAAAATTGTCTTATTTCGATAATTTCAACCAATCACTGACAAGTATTCAGTTGTTTATATTTACTCCTTTGGTTGATTAAGCGATGTAAAGCGTATTTAATCTCCATACCTTCGTTTTATTTGCTTTTTTCATTTTAAATTTGCTTTAACCCTAACCCTAACCCTAGGGTTAGGGTTAATTGTTTCAGAATCGTTTGTTTATGTAGTCGGCACTTAATGTATATCGGCTGAATGGACGTCAGTGATTGGTTGAAATACGACAACTTTAACATGGAATAATTTATGGATTTCTTTATTTTTAAAGAAGACTAAGAGAAAAAGATGTTTTATATGACACATTCTACCAGTGTTCCAAGTTTCAAAGTGTTTCGTTATTTTGGTTGGATTATATAGTCATTGGTGTTACATTACTTTCTGTATTCTGTAACTGTCACAATATACTTTTCTAGGCCTGAAATTTTTGTGGGGACGGGGCCAGTTGATTAGATCGACGCCAGTACACAACCGGTACTTAATTTATCAACCCCAAAAGGACGAAAGGTAAAGTCGACCTCGGCTGAATTTGAACTCAGAACGTAAAGGCAGACAGTCATAATATGCAAACATCTCTCATGGCACCAGTACACTGTTTACGGATGCCTACATTTTTTATGTTTTCTATGATTTTTTGACGAGTCCTGCTAGTGGTATATAATCACGTTAGCATTTCAAGCGTCTCTTATTCATTATACTATATATTATTGCTACATAAAGATAATAAACTTACTCATCTGAAATCAAATCCTCATTGAGAGAGTTCATGTCCATTGCTCGGGGTCAATATAATAAGTATCAATCAATATAAATTATATGTCCTCCTACTCTATAATAATCTCTTTTCCTTGCTTAAAAAGAAGCAAAAAAAAAAAAAACAAGAATCGAAGGGAGCCTTTCTGTTTAAGCCTGGTAATAAATTAAGCAAGCTATTATTTCTACATTGATTATACATACATGCATGCATACATACACGCAAGCACACTTATATAACACACACATATATATGTATATACACAATGGGTTTTTTCAGTTTCTGTCTACCAAATCCACACAAGGCTTTAGCTGGCATAGGCTGTAGTGGGAGTCACTTACCCAGGGTGGCATGCAGTGGGACTGAACCCCAAACCATGTGGTTGGGAAGCAGATTTCTTATCACACAGTCACACCTGCATCAACATATATATTCTTTTACTTGTTTTGGTCATTTGACTGCGGCCATGCTGGAGCACTGCCTTAAAGGGTTCTGGTCAAAGAAATCACCCTCAGGACTTATTCTTTGTAAGCCTAGTACTTATTCTATTGGTCTCTTTTGCTGAACTGCTAAGTTATGAGATGTAAATACACCAGCATTGGTTGTCAAGCAATGTCGGGGAGACAAACAGACAGACAGACAGACACACACACACACACACACACATATATATATATATATATATATATATATACGACGGGCTTCTTCCAATTTCCATCTACCAAATGTTACCGTGTGGTAGGACTGAACTCGGAACCATGTGGTTGGGAAGCAAGCTACTTACCACACAGCCATGCATATATTAAAATAATTGTGTGTATGTATATGATTTATAGTATGTTTCTTATATATATATATTTACGCGTGTGTGTGTGTGTGTGTGTGTGTGTGTGTGTGTGTGTGTGTGTGCATGTGTGTGTGTATTTGCAGCAGGGTTCAGTTCCGTTTTTTTTATTTTACTGAATTCTCTTTTCAAAACATTGGTCAACTTGAGGTTTTTACAAAAGACAGATGACTATGCCTGTTCTGCAGCAAATAGAGTTAGATTTTGCCTGCTCATTGTCAAAATCAGTCAATATCAATTACATCTCCTTTGAAAAAGACATTTTTTCCAGAAAAATGTAAAAGAAAAAAAGGGTGGGGGAAAATTATCCTTGAATTTAGGATTGGTAATGAAGCAAAATAAAAACATCAATTGTGTATTAATTAAATCAAATATTGTTCATATTCTGTAATTTTCTGTTATATTACTGTCAAACTGTCTCTGTACCTTCTGCATACAGTCCTCCACTTTCATTTTGGTTTCTCAGTAATCTGTTTCTCATCCAAAGCTGTCGTATGTCAGACTAACCTGGCTCTAATTTCGCAAGTTAATTCCCGGCTCCCTACACAGTTATCTTTCCTCCTCCTCTCTTTCTCTCTCTTTCTCTCAATTTTTCTTTCGTGCTCTCTGACTATTTATCTTTCTCTCCCTCTCATCTATTAGTACAACCACACACGTATTTATATGTTTATTGCTTTTGCTTCATATTTTATATATAAGTGTATGTGTGTGTATGTACATGTATATATGTTCATATGTATGTATATATATATGTATGTATATACACACATATGTACATATATTTATATATGTACTCACATGCACGCACATACATATATGTACACACACACACATATGTACATATATGTGTACACACACACACACACATATTTGTATTGCTTTCGTTTTGTATTTTGTAGGTCTATATATGTGTGTGTTACTTTCTAGCTGTCTCAGAAATGTGTGTGTGTGTGTGTGTGCATACATACAACAGTGTATTGTATGTATGCACACACACATGCACACAATTAAACACTAATAGGTTTTCCTCAAAATAAACTGACACTCACATACATACTCCCCTTAGGCTCACATGTATACACATACATCCCCACATGTATACACACACACACACACTTAAATACACGCCCCCCTTCTTATGCACATATATGTATACACCGACATGCATACACACATATACACTTTGTATTTAACTGTTTCAAAATTACACATACAGCATGTATGCATACACTCTGCATGTAAACACCCATATGCCTTGAAATGTGAGTGACTGGAATTAGAACACCACTCCCACTGAACGAGATGTTAACCCTTTTCAGGGTTAACTTGCTTACAGTTAAGTGGGATGTGATTAACAGGAAATGAAGTGACTTGCTTTAGAACTTGGTTTACTGCCCAGTCTTGGAATTGAAACTACGATCTTAGGATTGTGAGTGCACCATTCTAACCTCTAGGTTTCTTAAGAATGATTAAGTAAAGTTACTGGCAAATGTGGAGGCGCAATGGCCCAGTGGTTAGGGCAGCAGACACGCGGTTTCGATTCCCAGACCGGGCGTTGTGAATGTTTATTGAGCGAAAACGCCTAAAGCTCCACGAGGCTCCGGTAGGGGATAGTGGCGAACCCTGCTGTACTCTTCCACCACAACTTTCTCTCACTCTTACTTCCTGTTTCCGTTGTGCCAGTAATTCAAAGGGTCAGCCTTGTCACACTGTGTCAGGCTGAATATCCCCGAGAACTACGTTAAGGGTACACGTGTCTGTGGAGTGCTCAGCCACTTGCACGTTAATTTCACGAGCAGGCTGTTCCGTTGATCGGATCAACTGGAACCCTTGTCGTCGTAAGCGACGGAGTGCCAACAACAACAACTGGCAAATGCATGGCTAAAACCCCAGAAATTACAAATGTATGTATAACATGTGAAGGCATATGGCTTAGTGGTTCAGCTGTTGTACCCACGATTGCTAGATCATGGGTTCAGTTCCCAGACCGAGTGGTGTGTTGTGTTCTTGAGCAAGACATTTCATTTCATGTTGCTTCAGTCCCCCCATCTTCGACCAGCGGGGGAATGTTTGCCTGCTTGTTTAGCCAGCGAGGTGGTGTCATTTGAAGGCTAAAATGATGCAAAGCACATTGAGGCCAGCGATGTCTAACAAAATCTGATAGTCTCGTCTGTCACATGATCACGTGACATATAACGTACAGGACATAGCAACAACCATCCTTGTACTGCGCATGCTTGTGGGGAATGCTTTCAGTGCAATAAAAAATGTAGGACAGAAACAAAACACTGCATGTACTCAAGAAGTACAGAACTGTTCTCAGTTGGACAGACTACTGAAAATAATAATATAAAAAAAAAAACGAATATGAATGATGCTAATAGTGATTATATATGGATATTTTGATTTGTGGGTAGGGGAATTTTAGTTACATTCTCTGCAATGGATATCTTTTGATACCTTATAATAGCACCGTTTTGATAATGGTTCTATTTTTATCTGAAGTCGTAACATTGTGTTTATTCATATTGTTTTAAGTGAGTTAAATAAAGCCGCCAGTTGGCTTTGATAGCAGCCTATTTCTTATGCTAGATACTTATATGCACACACAGGCATACATACTAACTAAAAAAAATTCATGCACATACACTTACATTGGTTTCTTGTGCTTCTTATGTTAGAAAATTTTATCTCGTGGGTGGTGTGGGTAAAGCTGACAAAATGCTTAGTTATTTTGCCGGCTTTATGAGATTAAAGTGACAAAAAATGAAAAAAATGCTTTGATAATTTATTTTTTATTATATTTTATTTAATTATTATTTTTAATTTATTTTTATAGTTTCCCTTTCTTATCAATTTTTCCATTACTCTCCGCCCCCTCCTTTTTTCTCTCCTTGTGGTTGAAAACCTGGAGCATAGAAATAGATGAAAAAGAAAAAAATATATAACAGAAACAAACAGAAGCCCCACCCCACTCCACTAGCCCTAAAATTAGAACTATCCAAAAATTCAACCAGTCCTAAGTTTGTTTATTGGTCTGCTGCACATTGTTATAGCGTGAATATCATTTTGAGAAATGAATAAAAACCTAAATAGAAGGCCAGAAAATAAATAAATAAATAAAATATGTCTAAAAATGAAAAAAAAAAAAAAACAAAGAAAAACGATATGCATAATAAAAAAAATAAATAATACCAACAACAAAACATTCCCCCAAAACCATTATTTTGTTGTGTTTTGAGCAAAGAAATATATTTCAGTAATATAGTTGGTGGGTGTTTGTAAGTAGACGTTTTATAGACACCCATTGTATTGAGAGAAAATTACAAAATCCATTAGTGATGGATTCTAAAATGAAAACGGCTTCGTTTTTTCTTTGTTTTGCTTTGCCTTGCTTTGTTTTGTTTTTGTGTCTGCATTTAGGAATAATTTCACTAGGAAAGGATTCTCTGATGATTTCTTTTTTCCTGTAACAGCTGTTGCAATAATATTACGTTTGCTCAATATGTTTCTTCAATATATACATACATACATGCATATATATATGTATGTATGTATTGTGTGTTCTCTATCCTTCTTTCTAATCTTGATTGTGCTTTTGTCTATGCAGAGTGGTGTAGCAAAGTGAGCTCTAGTGGCAACAATAAGTATTGAACAATTTTAATGGAAATTTCTATACTGACACTTTTATCTCTTTCTATCTTTCTCACCTTCTTTGTTGAAGATGTACAATGAAAGGGAACGAAGGCAAGCCAACTAAATAGCAACACAATAGATTGCTTGAAATTTGTTGGATGTCTAACATACACCTATGTATATAATATATGTATATACATATATATATATATACATATATATATATGTCTGTGTGTGTGTGTGTATATGTATATATATAAACTGAAAGAGAGGGAGAGAGGAGCGAGAACAGTTTGTTTCAGATGTCTTGCTTTTATAATATTTATCTTTAAGATATTTCTATTTTAAACTGAAAACAGAATAACTGGTTTGCAATTGAATTTGAAATTATTCAACACAACGGAAAGAATTAGATAAATTTATTTATAGTTGTTTTGTTTTTTTCATGATTACGTTATTGTTATCAGTATTATATGGATGACAGTTTGACAGAATCGTTAGCCAAAATGCCTTGATGTATTTAGCTGTTCTGAGTTCAAATGTTGCAAAGGTCAACTTCACCCTTTCATGTTTTCAGAGTAGATAAGACAGATATTAGCATTCAAGTAAGTAAATACTACAGTTGATTTTAACTGATGGTACCTTCCTACCAAAAGTTTGTGGTAAAAATCATGTTAAGAATCAAGCATTGCTGTGTGGTTGAGAAGCTTGCTTCCCAATCATGTGGTCTTGGGTTCAGTTCTGTTGCATGGTATCTTGGTGAAGTATCTCCTGCTATAACTTCAACCCAGTCTGACCTAGCCAAACCAAAGTCTGTTAATTGGATTTGGTTGATGGAAACTGAAAGAAGTCCCTCATATATATATGTGTGTGTGTGTGTGTGTGCAAGTTTGTGTGTTCTTTTGTCTTGACATCATTTCATGGCTATATATACAAGCATCACAGTCATTCTAATGAAGTTGTTTGTTTCCAGTTTTCCATTACAAGCATGTCTTGCCAAGGGAAGTGTTACCTTATTTGGAAATGGGTGAGGGTTGGCAACAGAAAAGACATCAAGCTGTAAGCTGCCTCAACAAATTTCTTCTAACCCATGCAAGCAGGGAAAAATGGACATTAAATGATGATGATGATGTAATAAGACAGAGCTGGTCTTGCTTACTGGCCCCAAAATGAATGGTGCATATCTCACTCTTATGTGTACCATGTTTCTCATTCAGGACTCTTGAATTTCTGTAGGCTAGTTCACCTTTTGGTACATAAGCACTATGGAGAAGTTACAGCCCATCTTAATAAACTAGGGATGGGAGAAACTACTGTTGTTGTTCTGCTCCAGCTCAGCTTACATTAAAAAAAAAACAAAAAACAGAAACAAAAACAAACAAACCTATGATCAGAGGTGTTCCAACAATGGCTATCCCGTTTTCTTTTTTTCTTTTTTTAAATACACATCTAAGACTAAATTTTTCGTATGTGACCTTTCTTTTTACAAGGATAAAATTTTATTTGTAGAAGATTTGATGTCTGTTTTCAACTGGCTAAGTGATCTCTTTGGTTTGTGGCAGACACTGTGGAATTGACAAATGTTATATATGTTATATATATACTTTACCTTGTTTCAGTCATATGACTGTAGTCATGCTGGAGCACCATACACACACACACACTTTTATAACTTGCTGCCAGTTCACTCACTCTCTCCCTCTTTCTCCCTCCCTCTCTCCCTCTCTCTCCCTCCCTCTCTCCCTCTCTCTCCCTCCCTCTCTCCCTCTCTCTCCCTCTCTCTCCCTCCCTCTCTCCCTCTCTCTCCCTCCCTCTCTCCCTCCCTCTCTCTCTCTCAGAAAGTCTCAAAACTGACTCAAGGCAAGGAGTTTTATACATGACCTTTGAGTCACTTTTGGAACTTTCTGTTGATTAAAGATACTCAAATCTTGATTTCTGTTAATCTTATCTATCTGTGTGTATGATTATATGTACTTATGTATTTTTGTGTGCGCGTGAAAGATGGAAAAAACTTAATACTGTTTGATTCAGTTTCCTTGACTAGAGAACTAGAGCTTTAGATCTGGGTGGAGTAAAACTGAATTATGAGTAACACCAAATTCAGTCCGTGGAGAGACTACTGTGTACTTGACATTAAACACTATTGCTCTGGTGATTTGAGAGTCAACTAGTGAGCAGCAACAATGAAATTGTAGTAAATTATTTATTGGTCAAGTAGAGTATAGGCATTGGGCATTGTGGTATGGTTAAAGACTTGTCATCCCAGCCATGTCCCTCCTGCATGACATCTTGGGGGGAATATCTTCTACTTTAGCTCCAGACTTACCAAAGCCTTGTAAGTTGATTTGAAAAAGACTGTCCTCTGTGTGTGTGGGTGCATGTGCACATACATGCATGCGCGCATCTGCCTGTGTTTTTCCTTTGTCTTGGCATTTCATGATGTTCGTAGATGGGTGTCACCATCATACAAATGTTTTATTTAATTGAAAACACATCAAGTCTTCAGAAAATATCCTGTTAAAATAAATGAGGATTGCCGACGCAAAAAGTATCTGACCATAAAAAAATTTACCTCGTGTTTGGCTCATGCAAACATAGAAAAGTGAATGTTAAAAAAAACAGAAAAAAAATGATGTTGATGACGACGACGACGACATTTTCATATTTCCTTAGTTAGAATGATGTAATCTCAGATTTGATCAGTTGTCATCACTCTGCTTATATCAGGTGTAGCAAGAACTGAAGATTAACAGAAATTTATAAATTATTTCTCAACACTCAAGGGAAATTCGATGCAGAGGATAACAGATTAAATCGAACATTCTCATAGCTAGCTGCGAGATTCCTCCAAATTTACACTTAGGATAGCTGGTACATCGATGAACACCTAGAAGTTTCAATTAAATTCAGTAGCTAGTTTGGCATATGAAAGGATGAATTTAATTAAACATCAAGGTTGGGCTGTTTCAGTGCTTTATGGCATTCCTCCGCTTTGTGGTTTAAGTGGTTCTTTGAGAGTTGGTTCATGGCTCAAGTTTCATAGCATTTGTGAATGAGATTTAAATATCCTTTCTCTGGTTGTAAATTCAGTTTATTACAAGCAACTTTCTCAACAGTTAGGTAAACTGATGTAGTATGGAATGTGGCATTTGGTGTAGATACATGATGGAAAGCTAGCAATGGATTTGAACTCATGATCAGAAAGAGAAGGTAAACAAAGACCTCCTGCCATGCAGCCATTTCACCTTTGCTCCTGTAAATATATGAATCAAAGAAGAAGCTTCTAGTACATGTTTTGTCAATGGTTTGGTTGCTAAATCTGCTAGAAATAACAGCCAAATCTTTGTCAAACCACACACTACCAACTTTAATATGAAAAAAAAATATGGGTTAATAATTTTAGATAGTTATGTCTGAAATTAAGACAGGATGGTCACTATTGGAATCCCTTTAACCATAGGTCTGCTCAATCAGGCTTAACTTTAGACTAAACAACAACACAGTCTTTGAGTATTGCTCAGAGAATTCAATGTCCTTTTGTTAACTTAGAAATAACAATCCATATTATGAATCATGAATTGCTTCAAGGGGATTCATTTATTGCTTAGAAAGGTTAATATAGATATTGTTACTATTGTTGCTTACTCCCACATTGGCCCAGATCAATAATCAATAATCCCAGGTTGGTCCCCAACCTATAAACAGAGGCAAGCCAGAGATATACAAAGCTGCCCATTGTGTTCTGATTTTTTTAATGTAGTAGACCATGTAATAATTTGATTGAAATTTGACTGTTATTTCTAACAGAAAACACATCTTTTTCCTTGACTGGTAAAAGTTCCATGGTTGTATGGCAATGACATCATTTTGATTTCTACTTTTCCATGAAAATTGTTGAAACAGATTTTCTACAGCCAGATTTCCTTTCAGCCTCCTAGTATGGCAATACCTATTTCCAAGTAATATTTCTCCTTAACCAGACATTTCTTGAAATAATCGAAACAAAGGACACCACTTGCATGACAGTGACTCTTGTTAACAAACAGTTATGTGATATCAAGGCAAGCATGCAGTGACACACATACATACATATATGCACATATATAAATATATATATATATATATATATGACTGGCTTCTTTCAGTTTCCATCTACCAAATCTGCTCACAAGGCTTTGGTTAACCTGGGGCTAAAGTAGAAAATACTTGCACAAGGTGCCTTGCAGTGAGATTGAACCCAAGACCATGTGGTTGGGAAGCAAGCTTCTTACCATACAGAGCTATGAGACAGAATAAAATTATTATTGTTGTTGTTATTATTATTATTAATAATAATAATAAAGTGGCGAGCTAGCAGAATCATTAGCATGCCAGGTGAAATGCTTTGCAGTATTTTTTCTGTCTTCATGTTCTGAGTTCAAATTCCGCCAAGGTCGACTTTGCCTTTCATCCTTTCGGGGTCGATTAAATAAGTACCAATTACGCACTGGGGTCGATGTAATCAATTTAATCCCTTCCCCCAAATTTGAAGCCTTATGCTTCCAGTAGAGATAATTATTAATAATAATAATAATTATTATTTCAAATTTTGGCATAAGGCCAAAAAGTTTGGTGGATGGGATAAGTCAACTACATCGACTCCAGTGCTCAGCTGGTACTTATTTTATTAACCCCGAAAGGATGAAAAGCAAAGTCGACCTCAGTGGAATTTGAACTCAGAACATAAAGACTGACACTACCGCTAAACATTTTGCCTGGTTTACTAATGATTCTACCAGCTCACTGCCTTGATGATGATTAATAAACTAGGAATGATATATGTGAAATGACGCTGATTTGAATTCCAGCCATCCAGAGGGAGCCTATAATTTTTCTCCAGCAGGGAAATCTTACACTAAAAGGTATTTAATGAGATGGAAAAGAAGGGATATTTGATATTTGTTGATGTGCAAACACTGTACAACACATTAGTCAAAACTTAAGTTTCATTTATGTTCCTCCTGGAAATATAGCTTTGTGGTTAAGATGCTTGCTTTGTAACTATGTGGTTTTGGGTACAGTCTCATTGTGCCGCATATTGGGCAGTTGCCTTCTACTATAGTACTGGGCTTACTAATTAATGCCTTGTGAGTGAATTTGGTAGACAGAAACTGTATGGATACTCGTCATATATACATACATTTCTCTCTCTCTGTCTCTCTCTCTCCATATATATATATTTATATATATACACATGTATAAGAAACAAGTTGAAAATGATGGTTGTTACACATAATTCCTTTATTGGAGCAAATTTGGCTTGCAGCTGTTTCCAGTAATCATTATAGGTACATTGCTGATAGGTTTACTCAACTGGTCTGTTGATCAATTGAGGTAAATTGATCGACCTAAGAAAATTAATGCTACTTTCATCAGAAAAGTAAAAGAAATATATATATATTTATGTATATACACATCCACACACACACACACACACACACACACACACACACATATATAAATGTACATACTATATAAACAGTAGAAAAGTAACCCTACAGTTTCCTTTTGACTGTCTTAAAAAGACTGTTGATTTCTTCCCTCCATGTAGTACTGGTATCAACATCATAACTTCCAGTACAACCACTCCTTTTACTATAGACAGTCTCACTAACAGCCCCCAATACCATTACAACTACCATCAGTGACAACCAACACCATCACCACCACCATTGTTGTTAGATTATTTCCTCTTTTTCTTAGCCTGAATTATTTTTACCAGTTCAGTCTGGTTTGGATGATACACAATATCTGTCACCATATTCCTTTGTTCTTGCTAACATCAACTTAATGTTGAAAAACATATTATCAGCTCTATTATTGCACACAAACTTCAACATTAAGGTTTAGGATTTAATTTTATTTTATTTCTTTCTTAAATATTTAAATGACAAGTCATAATACAGTCATCAGAAGTTATGTTGTGCAAAAACAGAAAGAATTATTATAAGCAAACTAAATAGAATATATGAAAAATTAATTCAAAGCCATTAAGTTTCTCAAGGATCATCTACACTCTTTTGCCTTCCCACTCAGACTGCAATTGAGGGTTGACTATAGATGCAGGTGTTTCACTTGTAATTGTTTAACCCCATTTCAGTCCTGGTAGAAAAGAGTTTTACAGATAAAGATTTGATTGAGCCATGATCATCTGTTGTTTTTGTTTTTATTATTATTTTTTTTTTTTTTGTCAGGCATAATCATCGTCACCGTTTAATGTCCGCTTTCCATGCTAGCATGGGTTGGACGATTTGACTGAGGACTGGTGAACCAGATGGTTACACCAGGCTCCAATCTGATTTGGCAGAGTTTCTACAGCTGGGTGCCCTTCCTAACGCCAACGACTCCGAGAGTGTAGTGGGTGCTTTTACGTGCCGTCGGCATGAGGGCCAGTCAGGCGGGTACTAGCATCGGCCATGCTCAAAATGGTGTATTTTACGTGCCACCTGCAAAGGAGCAAGTCCAGCAGCACTGGCAACGATCTCGCTTGAATGTCTTTACACGTGCCAGGAAGGCGACGCTGGGCACAAGTGCCATCATGATTTCGCTTATGTTTCTAGGATATTGTTGTATTATCTTCTTTTTCTTAAGATGGTTGGATGCAATTGGGGAGAGACTTCCAGCAGGTCAAACAACTGTGTAATGTCTCCTCCTTGGGTACATTAATGATTTCCATGCTAAATGCATCACCATTACAACTTCAATTCCTCCACTTCGTTATGACTACAGAGCTGACCTCTGAACATAAAATGAGCCAAGCAGTCTAATCTGTTTCTCTCAGTAGAGTTTGGAGGACAAATGAATTGAATGAAGAAATATTTTGCATACTAACTATATAAATTTATGTCGACAAATTAGTTTTTAGCATAGTCAATGAAGAGAGCATTGAAAAACTGACTAGAAAGAAGTATGCAGTGCTAGCATCATGGCCAAAGCATCCAGTACACTCTATAAATTGGTTGGCATTAGAAGGGCATCCAGCTGTAGAAACCATGTCAAAGAAGGCATTTGAATACACAACACAACCCTTAAACCTGTTGGAACTTATCAAACCACCCAACCCATACCAGCATGGAAGCTGGACATGGAAAGATGATGATGAGTGAAAACGAAAACCTATTACTCATTATATTTTTGCCTTTATTTTGGTAAGCATGGGAGAAAAGACTGTGCATGTTTTACTTTTATTCTGATCTCATCAGAGAAGCATAGCTTTTGCAGTACTTACTAAAGTAATGATGGATGAATAAACCACAAATAAATACACAGGATTGTGTGCATAGGGAATATGAAATTCTTTAAAGATTAAATTATTCAGTAATTCCATCTACGTAGAAAAATAGTTTTATATTAGTTCATGTATGCTTGCTCTTTGAGAGTAAATATATGCAAGGAGTGGCTGTATGGTAAGTAGCTTGCTTACCAACCACATGGTTCTGGGTTCATTCCCACAGCGTGGCACCTTGGGCAAGTGTCTTCTACTATAGCCTCAGGCTGACCAAAGCCTTGTGAGTGGATTTGGTAGACGGAAACTGAAAGAAGCCAGTCATATATATGTGTGTGTGTGTGTATATATATATATATATATATATATATATATATATATATATATATATATATATATATATATATATGTATGTGTGTGTGTGTATATGTTTGTGTCTGTGCTTGTCCGCCAACATCGCTTGACAACCGATGCTGGTGTGTTTACGTCCCCGTAACTTAGCAGTCCGGCAAAAGAGATCGATAGAATAAGTACTAGGCTTCCAAAAAATATGTCCTGGGGTCGATTTGCTCGACTAAAAGGTGGTGGTCCAGCATGGCTGCAGTCAAATGACTGAAACAAGTAAAAGATTAAAAGAGAAAGAGAATAAACCAATAAATCTCATGATATTAAAGGTTTCTGAATGAAATTGTGTTAACTGGAGAAATTAGTGGCTATAGTTATTTATCAACTAGATAGCTATTTTCTTTTTAAATTCAAACAGCAAAGTGTGTGTGTGTATGTGTCTGTGTTTTTGTGTGTATGTGTCTGTGTTTTTGTGTGTGTGTGAGGAGTGTTTGGACATAGGATTTATAGTGTGTCTCCTAGTGTATATTCTGCATCTTGCTGAGTTTCACCAGTACTGTTGATATGAGGTTAACCGGAGCTGAGTTGGAGATAAAGGACATATCACATAGATACAATTACATTGTCAAATGCATTAAAATTGCTGGCCTCTCTAATTTGAAAGCCACTTGGCAAAACCCATTTATTACAAACAACTTTGTGCTGTCTCTGTCTCACCTACAACTACTTTAACAAACTTTGCTCTTTTTTAAAATTTCTGATACAATGCCACTTCACTGAAGCTTAGTCAGAGAAGTTGTTAGCTCTCATTCTTATCCTCCTTTGTCCTGTACCACCCCCTTTCATTTCCATTGTATGTCTTACTTCCCAGACTTACTATTGAGACACTTTGTCTAACCCCTTTTCCTGTACTGTACTTACATTCAATTGCTTTATCATGTCCACGAATACTCATGCTAATTGTTAATAGTAATCTAAAGTGAATAATCTCAATTAACCCCACCCAGTTTTGTTGTCTGTAAAGACCTAAAGGTGCCATGCCATGCCATGTACATTACACATCCTCAAAACCAAGTGGTTATTCAAAACAAAATTGCGTTCTATAAATGAGCGAGGTCGTTGCCAGTGCCCCTGGACTGGCTCTTGTGCTGGTGGCACATAAAATACACCATTTTGAGCGTGGCCTTTACCAGTATCGCCTGACTGGCCTTCGTGCTGGTGACACGTAAAAGCATCCACTACACTCTCGGAGTGGTTGGCGTTAGGAAGGGCATCCAGCTGTAGAAACTCTGCCAAATCAAATTGGAGCCTGGTGTAGCCTTCGGGTTCCACCAGTCCTCAGTCAAATCGTCCAACCCATGCTAGCATGGAAAGCGGACGTTAAACGATGATGATGATGATGATGATGATGAAATGACCCTGTGCAGGATCCTTCACGTCAATAAATTTCAAAATGTTATGAAGAATTTAGTAAAATAACTTTGTCATTATGAAACTTGTGTTTGGAACACATATTAACATGTAGAAGTTTTGATGGAAGGTTTTAATGTAAATTAAATCACTTTAAATCAGGAAATTTGTATCATGGGACAGAGGTCAGTCTCAGGAGGGTTGGTATCAAAAAGGAAAGCTCACTAAACAAGCAAATTAAATTGTCAGATGACTAATCAACAGAGACATTGCAGTTATTCTGCTATACAATGCCAATATTGACGTTTGTTTTAATGTCATAAGCTTTCACAAAAATTGCCATTACCTACTGTTAGAATGATGTTATACATTTTAAAGATCGTCTCCAAGGAACACGCATTGGTTGAAAGTGGTGACTTGAGAGATTGACTGATAAATGTGAGAGCTACATCTGCACTGACAAGATCTCTTGTATGCTGCAGTTTAGATTAGCGTACAGTCACAAATTTCATTTATCATATGCGCTGACATGAGTGCCTCTGTGGGATTGTTTGACCTGGTTGATAAAGTAGACATGGTAACTACATAGTGGCTAAATCTCCCTCAAATTACACCCTACCATCTTAGAAAAGAACATTTTAGAAACTGGGATCCTGATTTTTTTTTTGCTTTTATTTCTTTCTTCTGTTTCAGCCATTAGACTGCGGCCATGATAGAGCACTGCCTTGAAGAACTTTTAGTTGGATGAATTGACTCCCAGTGTCTTTTTTCTTAAGCCTGGTACTTATTCTATTGGTCACATTTTGCTGAACTGCTATGTTATGTGGGCATAAACAAACCAACACCAGTTGTCAAGCAGTGATGGGAAACAAACACAGACACAAAAACATGCACACACACACACATATATATATATATGACAGGCTTCTTTCAGTTTCCATCTATCAGATCCACTAACAAGACTTTGGTTGGCCTGAGACTACAGTAGAAAACACTTGCCCAAGTTGTCATGCAGTGGAATTGAAACTAGAGCCATGTGGTTGGGAAGCAAGTTTCTTACCACACAGCCACGCCTGTTTCTTGGACATATGAATGAAAGGAGATGGTCATGGCTGGAAAGCCTTTGATCATAGGTCTATTCAGTCAGGGGTGGCCTGAGGCTAAACAAGAACAAAACCAACAACAACATGTACCATATAGTGTCATGTGACATGTAAACAAAAGAGAAAATGTGGGGCTCCTGGTAAATTATGTATAATTTCAAAAGGCATACATACTCTGCTTTTCTCATTTGAATTGTTATTTATCTCCAAGCCAGCCCTGGCTGAACTGTCCTATGATCATGTGATCATCTCTTTGTAGTTTAACCCTCAAGCTGAACATAATTGAACAGACCTATGATGAAAGGATCAAAGATATTCTGTCCATGAGAACTCTATTCCTTCTTGAGAGTTAATACATCCAAACTGCATTATTCAATGTGCCTCATTGATTTAACCATTCAGCATACAGATTACTCTGTCAAATGTAATTCTTATTTATTGATATTGTCTTTAATTAATTAACCATACATTTTCATGTAGCTTTAATATTTTTGATGATGTGATCTTTAATTTTTAGAATGGCTTTGTAGGATAGATGTGATAGGCTGGATCTGGCTGGCTTGAACATAAAAAAAAAGTAGAATATTTGGGCCGAATATAGCCGATTTAAATGCTAAAGGGTTAAAGAAAGAAAAAAATTACTGTGTGATGTAACCTGAAGGAAATTTGACTGCTTTTTCTAGCAGATCGGTTGACCAGGCAGATCTCCCTCAGTGACTAAATTGTTGATGTGAAGAAATAAAATAGCATTAAACTAAAATTGGAATGCATTAGCTTTTTACTCTCTCTTTAATATTTCCCCCAACAAGCTTTATAAAAAAAGTAAATAAATAAACAACAATTACCTTGTTGGTAATCTCTAACGATAAAGGAAATTTCTGGGGAAAAAAAAAAAAAATGGTTTGAATATTATTTTAAAAAAAAAATACAAAATGTGAATCGTTATTTAATTTCTACTTTTTTTATTTGTAGTATTAATAATGCTGTCATCACTGAAAGTGTATAAATTTATAACTCTTCTGGATACTGGATATGCTTCTTTTTTTTTTTTTTTTTTTTTTTTACTTCTTTGGCTATCAGTTGAATTGCAGTCAGTCCATATCATCATCATCATCATCATCATCATTATTACTGTTACCAGCATCGTTGTCGTAGCTAAGGCAGCAAGCTAGCAGAATTGGTAGCGTATCTGACAAAATACTTGGCACCATTTCTTTTAGTTTTATACAATCTAAGTTCAAAATTCTTACAGGGTTATCTTTGCTTTTCATTTCAAAGTCAACAAGATAAAGTACTAATCAAGTACTGGAGTCAAATGTAGTCAACTTGTACCTTCCCATCAAAATTGCTCATGCTAAGATTTGAAACCATTATCATTGTAAATTATTATTGATATCATTATTATTTTGGAGCCTGGCGTCCAACCCATGCTAGCATGGAAAGCGGACATTAAACGATGATGATTATTATTATTATTATTATTATTATTGAGTGAGAGAGCGGTGCATGCCATCAAAGTGACACTGGGGTAAAATATACAAAGCCCAATATACCCATCATGACCACCCGTCTGATAAGGGTACACCAGGCACATGCATCACAACTATATGTGCGCGACATGGTGATCTCATATCAAGATAAACAGCGCATGATTATTATTATTATTATTATTATTATTATTATTATTATGGTGGTGAGCTGGCAGAATTGTCAGAAAGCTGGGCAAAATGCTTAGCAGCGTTTTATCTGTCTTCACATTCGGAGTTCGACTTTGCCTTTCATCCTTTTGGGGTATGAATAAAATAAGTACCATTTGAGTGCTGAGGTTGAGGTAATTGACTAAACTTCTTACCCCAAAATTACAGGCCTTGTGCCTATCATCATCATCATCATCAAGTTCTTCCACTTTTCCTTCCACGTCAGTGATGTAAATTAGTATACAGATATTTATTTGTGCGCCATGTTTCTAGAGTGCTAAAAACTGATAGCAATTAATTACACTGTTGTCATTCGTGTTTTTATTTATGGTTCAAAAAACACACACACACACACCGCACACACACACACACACACACACACACACACATGCACTCTGACAAAAGAATGAGGTTAAAAGCCCAATCCAATCAATTTTTTAAAATGTTTTTATTGCTTAGGCTATTTCTTTGTAATTGTTGTCATTTCCCTGCTCCCTTTTTTCCTGTTACTACATTCATTTCACTTTCTGCTTTATGTATGCAAGACCACAATTTTTTATTGATCATAACCAAGCTGTTGCCCTGGGCCACCTAACACTTTGCCTGACATTGATGTGCTCTCTCGAAGGACTCATTGCGCTAATATCCAAACGGTGGTGTAAATAGTCTGGTGGGGGTATACAGTCCACACATATACATACTTATATATATATATGTTCATATACTTCTATTCATATATTTGTTTCAGTCATTTGACTGCAACCATGCTGGAGCACTGCCTTTAGTCGAACAAATCGACCCCAGGACTTAGTCTTTGTAAGCTTAGTACTTATTCTATTAGATCTTTTGCTGAACCACTAAGTTACAAGGACGTAAATAGAGCAACATCGGTTGTCAAGCAATGATTGATGGGGGTGGGGGGAGACAAACACAAACACACACACACACATATGACGGGCTTCTTTCAGTTTCCGTCTACCAAATCCACTCACAAGGTTTTGGTTGGGCCGAGGCTATAGTAGAAGACACTTGCCCAAGGTGTCACGCAGTGGGACTGAACCCAGAACCATGTGGTTGGTAAGCAAGCTATTTACCGCTCAACCACTCCTGCGCCTATGTGTTTGCTTTGTACATATACAAAAGTATATTCCATTGAACAAAGGGAGTGGACAATTTGGCTCTACTGCACAGGGTAACCAAAATCTATCCTATTGCCACTATATGGGGAAACTAGTGATAAGCATGGGCATTTTAGGCTGGAGTGTTTTATTCTCTAGCCTCAAGTTGATTAAAACCTTGTGAGTGAAATTAAATGGATGGAAACTGAATGGAAATGCATCAGGTTCATTGTACGTGCCTGTAATTTGAAAGGCCAGTCTTGTTACACATAGTTTGTTCTGGCTGATTCAACCTAAAAATGATGTTAAGGGTATGTGTATCTGTGGAATACTCAGCCACTTATACAGTATATTAATTTGACTGGTAGGTCATTAAGTTGAGTGAGTATCTGTATGATTATTGTCAAAAATTTACGGTGGGTCTATCATGAAAGAAAAGTTTCATGTTTTTTTTTTTGCCAAAATATTTTTTATGCTTTACTTGTTTTTGGTCATTAGACTGTGGCCATGCTGGAGCACTGCCTTGAAGAATTTTGAGTAAAATGAATCGACCCCAATACTTATTTTATTTCTTTAAAGTCTCGTGCTTGTTTTATCACTCTTTTTTGCTGAACCACAAAGTTACAGGAATGTAAACATACCAACACTGGTTGTCATGTAGTGGTGGAGAACAAACTCAGACGCACATGCACACACACATTATTTATATTTTGTTTATAGCAGATGTCTATGAATGCACTTCTGAAAGTTCCTATGCTACTTGTCACTAGCTGCCGTATATCATTCCCAACATACTGAGTTAACTGTATGGGATTGCTATATACATGGTACTCCTACTCCATGTAGCATAGGATACATATAACCCAAAACAGATAATGATGAAAAAAAAAACTTTTACTCATTATTTTATCTAATTTGTCTATTTATTTGTCTATTTATTAGAGAAATACAAGTGGAAATGGGGTCCGGGGTGGTGTCCTATTCCCATGTCAGCTAGATATGTCTCATCTTTAATACATTCTTTTTTCTTTTCTTGTTTCTGTCTTTCTTCCAATGTTTCCCAATTCTTTTATTCTTCCTGCCTTCCTGTCTGTGCATACTTTATTGAATACAACTCAAATTTTTATCTCCTCTTCTTCTTTTCATTTTCTTTCTCCTCCCCACATTCCATGTCCACCTGCATTGATGTGTAAACAAATAAAACTATCCCTCCCAAAGTTCTTGCTTCTATGTATACATCCTTCTGTCTAGTAGTTTGTAAGAGTTCACAAGCACTGTCCATTGACCCAGCAGAATGTTTTGTTTGGTGCAGAATGATTAATATTCTGAAGTCTAAACAAGGAATTCCAATGTAAACTAATGCAAAAACTGCCTGAAGTAGTATGGATGTTGAATTAATGGGTTCTCATAGGATCCATGGATATTATGAATAATATTTAATAATATCCTATGGATATGGTGAGGTGGTCCCATAAAAATACATGTCATGCTGAAACATATGTAGCAATGCATTAATTAAAATATAGAATCTCCATCTGTGAAGTATTTTTTCCTATTAATGTGTGTGTGTATATATATATGTATATATGATGGGCTTCTTTCACTTTCCATCTACCAAATCCACTCACAAGACTTTGGTTGGCCTAAGGCTATAATAGTAGAAGACACTTGTCCAAGGTGCCATCCAGTGGGATTGAATCTAGAACCATGTAGTTGGGCTGCAAGCTTCATACTACACAGCCATATCTGTGTCTATGAAGAAAATTTATGAAAATTGTATGGTCATTTCCTCTGAAACCATGAAAAATAGGCGTTAAGTCCCCCATGAATTACAACCTTATCTTAAAAAAGAAGGACACATTGGCTAGATAATGTAGTTCTAGATGTAAAGTCTCTGACAAAAATGTACAAATGATGAGACAGTCATTAGTCTGTTCAATCAAGGGTTGTTCTGAGGTTAACAATATGCGCATGTTTGTTCACCCTGCTAGTAATACAAGTTAGATCTCCCTCAAAGCATATCTTATAGGCTTTATAAAAGGAAATCATACTGGATAGCGTAACTCTAGATACAATCTGTAAAAGAAAGGAAAATTTGGGATGATCTCAGCTGGAATGACTCTGATCAAAAATCAGCTTTCTTTGATAATGCATGACCTGGAACTAAACAACAGCAGCAGAGTTTCAAATTTTTTGAGTAGAAACTGATAATGTGTATCATAGAAGTGCCTCTCAAGAGCACTAATAATTTAAGTGATGGCCATTAAAATGATGATGAGGAGTATGTATGTATGTATGTATGTATGTAAGTATGTATGTATGTATGTATGTATGTATGTATGTATTTCTTTCTTTATTTATTTTACTTGTTTTAGTCATTGGACTGCAGCCAAGCTGGGTGCACTACTTTGATGGGTTTAGGTGAAGAGATTGCCCCCAGTAGTTCTTTTTATAAGCCCGGCACTTATTTTATTGGTCTGTTTTACCAAAATGCTAAGTTATGGGGACATAAATCAACACAGTTGAAAAGTGATGGTGATGAACAAACACAAAGACATACACACACACACACACCCATGAAGGGCTTCTTTTTAGTTTCCATCTACCAAATTCACTCACAAAGCTTTGGTTGGCCCAGGTCTACAGTAGAAGACATTTGCCCAAAGTGTTGCACAGTAGGATTGAACCCAAGACCACTTGGTTGGGAAGCAAAGTTCTCAACCACACAGCCACACCTTCATCTCTCTCTCTCTCTCTCTCTCTCTCTCTCTCTCTATATATATATATATATATATATATATATATATATATATATATATATATATATATATATATATATATATATATCGTCAGCAAATCATAAATCCAAAAGAGAAGCATACTCTAAGTTATAGAGCAGTAGAGTAACTAGATAAAGATAGTTATGGCCTGTCTACGAGGTTAACCAGGGATTCATGTCCATAAAGCACTTAGCTTTACAGTGTTTCTTCAGAACCTAATGGCCAGTAGCCTATAACCGGCTCTTCAAAGTGAAGGGAGAAAAGACCTTGTTGTTAGTTGTTGAACACACGGACAAATATATATATATATATATATATATATATATATATATATATATACATATATATATATACCATTCTCATCTCAAGAAGACTCGCTGTGGTTCTCTGGAAGAACTTTATGCAATATAAAGAACAGGCACCAGATGTAAATCAAAGTTTTCAATGCAGAATGAAAATAAAACATGGAGAAAGTGATGTAGATAGAAAGAAGAAAAAAACTGAAGAGAAAAGAGCAGTTGCTGAAGAGTTTTGAAACTAAACTGATAAAAGAAAGCTTTGGAAATCACTATTCTCACTTGGACAGCTAGGTCATGTTAACTTTCACATATTTCAAATTAAATATTTAAATAGATGTTATAAAATGCTTATATATCAGTAGAGTTAGTTTATTAGTAATTTGAAAGGAAGCATGTGTGGCACTAAATACATGATAGGGCAGTTCCTGACATTTAACTGGATTGAGAAACAATTAAACAAGTTAACTGCTTGTGTCGTAGTCTCCCTGCAGTTAGGAAACTACTCTTAGACACTAAATGCATTGTTCTCATGCATTGATATTCTTTTAGCATATTGCAGCAAAAATTTGGAAAGATTACAAAGATATCATGCACTTGTTATTGTTTAACCCCAGGTTTGCCCCAATTGAGCTTTCCAGCTATTAGTATACTTTTTTTTTTGCCAGTCACAGTGTATCCTCAAACTGCATTATCCAATATATAGGTTATTATCCTAACCTCTAAGCCACACACCTTCACACACACACACATGCTCACACACACACACATGCTCACACACACACACACACACACACACACACACACACATGCTCACACATACACACACACATTTCATTTTTGTGTTTGGATTGTAAAATTCTTGATGTGAACTTGTGTGTTGACTGAGACAAATTTTGTCATTTTTTGGGTAAGTCATTATGCCAATAATAACAACACACACACACAGATTCAATATCACTTCTTCATTATTCATCAATTGGTTAAACATCTAATCAACTAACTAATCGATCGTTTGCTTAGTCTGCTGGTTAAACAATCAATCGGTTGTTTCATTGCTGTTTGTGTCCTTTTCAGTGACTGACCACCCCCTTCTCATTCCTACTTATTGATTTTTTTTAACTAGCTCATTAAACAAATGATTGATTATTTAGTTGATTAGTTACTTAACCAATTGACTAACAATAAAGAAGTGGAATTGAACCTGCACATGTGTTATTATTATTATTGGTATAATGACTTTCTCAAGACACAACAATATATACGTGTGTGTGTGTGCACAAAAAATATCTTTTCACATTAAAGTATTTATATGACAGTTTTACTATAAAAATACTAACACTTGTTTTCACAAGATGTGCTTTACATACATACATACACACACACACGAAAGAGGGAGACAATCACATGTTATGGGTAAGTTTTCATTTAGAAAGCAGTTTTTATATAAAAAAATGCTTTACTGAGTAAATTTTATATATATATATATATATATATATATATATATATATATATATATATATATATAAATTGTAAATGCAAAAATAAAAGCAAAACACAAAGGATTCTGCGGTACACGTGTTTCAAGCTTTATAGTTGTTACATCAGTGTATAATTGACAGTATAAAGCTATCTTCAGCCGCAAATGTATTCTCTCCCAAGAATTATATCACATAGACGTTAAAGGAGGAAGAAAGATGAGATATAAGAGGTGAGGTTATATATAGCGTTGTCGTCGTCGTCGTCGTTTAACGTCCGCTTTCCATGCTAGCATGGGTTGGACGATTTGACTGAGGACTGGTGAAACCAGATGGCTACACCAGGCTCCAATCTGATTTAGCAGAGTTTCTACAGCTGGATGCCCTTCCTAACGCCAACCACTCAGAGAGTGTAGTGGGTGCTTTTACGTGTCACCCGCACGAAGGCCAGTCAGGTGGTACTGGCAACGGCCACGCTCATCTCGCTCGAGAAACCTCATGTGTCACCCGCACAAGAGCCAGCCCAGGGGCACCGGCAACGATCCCGCCCGAAAATCCTACAACAACCCCACACAAGAGCCAGCTCAGGGGCACCGGCAACGATCTCGCTCGAAGAAATTCCATGTGTCACCCGCACAATATATATATATATAGACCAAAGTGTATGTATGCTGCTATGTTTTGTATATAAAAAACACAAGAATGGGACAAGAAGGCAAAACATCCAGACAGACGATACAAAAAAAAAGGGGGGGGGGGGCAGGTCATTTGGAGTTTTCTATCCTAGCATTTCTCATTTCTCTGTTTTTTTCCGTCCTTGTTTTTGTATACATTTGCTGCTTTCTTCCAAGGAATCTAATGCCAAAATTGCAAAGATAATCTGGAACTCAACTGAGGATAGAAAACTCCGAATGACCCGTCCTTGTTTTTCTTGTATCGTCTGTCTGGATGTTTTGTTGTCCCTTTCTTGTGTCACCTAACTGTCTGGATGTTTTGCATTCTTGTCCCATTTTTGTATTATATATATATATAAGGGAAGGAATGATTGTTAATTTTTTTTTGAATATCATAGATTCAACATCAGAAAAAAAAGTATAAAATGTACTTGCAAAAATCTCCTAGAAACAATAAGAAATCACAATTCAATGTTTTATAAATGTTTCTATGATATTAAATGGCATGGCTAAAGAACATGACTATTTTGTAATAGCTGTATTAGATCACAAAATCATGAAAACATTGTGTATTCATTGATGAAATCATTGTTTACATTATAATGTTTTCACTTTATGGAAATTTAAAATTACTGTTTTTCAATTCATTAAGGATGAAAAAGCAATTGTAATTGCAGAGAACATGCATGAGCATGTGCACACATGCACACATACACATTCACACAAAGTGACAGTCATAATCACATATGTTCTGCATTTAATGGTATGGCATTACATGTTGCACCCAAATGTCAGTGCATGTTCAGGAATAAATTTTTATTGCATTAAACATGTAATATAGGCACAATTTCATATATAAGACTCAAGGCAAAATTTCAGACATTTTGGTGGGGAAAAGTGTCTTATATTACATGAAATATAGTACATTTTTATTTATATTCTTGAAATGTGATGGAATATATTTATACTCAAAAAGAAAGGGTACATTTTATAGTTGTAAACTGACATATTAAATGCAGCTGAAAATCTCTTAAGAAAAGGGGATTAAAAATTAAGTAAAAGTAAGTTTAAAAATGAACATTCTTTTGCAAATTTTTGAATTTCTAATATTCAAAGCAGAGAAATGTTTCTTTTTTTTTTTTATGGT
>NC_142936.1:75040625-75120625 GCF_046866305.1 Octopus bimaculoides | reverse complement strand
GTAAGTGGCTGAGCACTCCACAGACATGTGTACCCTTAGCGTAGTTCTCCAGGAGATTCAGCATGACATAGAGTGTGACCAAGTTGGCCCTCTGAAATACAGGTACAACTCATTTTTGCCACCTGAGTGGACTGGAGCTATGTGAAATAAAGTGTTGTGTTCAAGGACACAATGTGTTACTTGGAATTGAACTCATGACTTTACTATTGTGAGTTGAATTCCTTAACCATCATCATCATCAGCCACAACAGTAGCATCACTACCACAATCATCACCACTACCACCATGTTCATTGTTTTTAATGTCCATTATTCTGTGCTTGCATGTGTCACATCTGGCTGCTCTTCTTTCTTGTATATATAGCCTTTCTATGTCTGATTTTGGGTGGTGCATCCTAGATCCTGTCATTATTTTTCTTGTTTTCCTGTCTATTTTAGTTAGTTCATTTAGTGTCCAGTTAAGGATATTGTAGCTGTTTATTATTATTATTATTATTATTATTATTATTATTATTATTATTATTATTAAATAACTAAGTCAGCAGGCTAGCTTTGAGTATTTAATTTCACCCTCTGTGCTCTCAGTGAAAAATCTTACTGAGTGTGTGTTTTCTTTTCTTCCCTTTGGAATAAGTACAGCAATAAGTACAAAGCCACAAGGTGCCATAGGATTGCTACTTCACTCTTCGTTTCCATGGTTATAATAATTAAGTGAATAAGAAATGTATTATCCAATAAATAGGTTACTCAGCTCTCGCAGTTTCATTTTTTTTTTCTTTTCTTGCTGGAGAACTAAACTCAGAACTTAAGATCAACAAATCATTTGTCAGTACCAGAGATCTGACACTATTTACAGAAGTTGATTATATTTCCTTATGTACAATGAACTGGCTGATCCTGTACCACTTTCACCCAGGCTGAGTGAATTCAGTCATCTCTCTCTCCTCTTGTCTTCCATATTTTCTCTTCCTCAGCAAACCTTTCACTAACAACCATATCTAATCTTTACTACCCAACTAATTTACATTTCTCAATGGGATTGGTTTAGAGATATAGGTTGTGTTGTACCCATGGCCATTACAGGTGTCTTCAGGACTGAGTAGATTCATACAATTTAATATTCCTCTTCAATGTCTGTCAGCCCTCTGCTATTTCCTTCTTGCCCATGTTTTTTCTTGCATTCATTAACCCTTTCGTTACCGTATTTATTTTGAGATGCTCTGTGTTTCTTTCAATTAATTTTAAATATAACAAAGAATTTAGTAAAATAACTTAGCTTTCATTCAGCTAGTGTTAGGAACATAAATCGTGACTAAAGTTTGGTGGAAGATTTTAATTCAAAACTTATGAAAACAAGACATTTATATACTCAGAGCCAGAGGCGGTTTCAGCCAGGTTGGTAATGAAAGGGTTAAGCAGTGGTATTTTAAGAAGAATGTTAACCACAATGATATTATAGATATTATCCAGCTGATAAGCTTTCACATAGATTCTACCTGATTTTATTCATGAGTTTTGGGTTGGCAAATGTAGGAGAATGTGGAACTTATTTGGGAGCAAAATTCTTAACTGCAAAGTCATGCCTACATTAAAAAAAAATGGTAATCAGATTGTTGCTACTACAGTGTGCTAGAGTGGACCTGAGAGTAGTAAAGATCCTTCCAGAGTCATACAGATTGAGCTGGTTTCCCAGTTTCCATGGCGTATGGATTCCCTACCTGGATGGGATACCAGTCCATTGCAAGATTACTCATTTTTGCCAGCTAAGTGGACTAAAGTAATGTGAAATGACGTGTTTTCCTCAAGAACACAACATTTGTCTTGTCCAGGAATTGAAATCACAATCTTATGACCATGATTCCAACATCCTGACCACTAAGCTACACATCTCTGTGCCTGAGAGTGGTACGGATTAAGAGTAACTCCATATTCTCTGACACTCCTGAACTCAACAAGCTGAACTCAACAAGCTGATATAGTTTACTGTCTTACTTACAATAGAATATGATACCTTCTTTCAATATTATTTTATTCTTTTTCACATTACACTCAAAATACAATCAAAGAATTTAATTTGGGTTAATATATAGTTTAACGCCTGGTCACCCAAAATAAAAAGAAACAGTCTAATAGGTGGTAAAAAATGTGTAGAAAATGAATGTGAAAACAAAAATTGCACAAACGAACGGAGGTGGTAGGGTGGGGAGAAGACCAGTCAGGCGGTACTGGCAATGGCCACACTCAAATGGTGTTTTTACGTGTCACCTATGCAGGAGCCAGTCCAGCGGCACTGGCAACGCCCTCGCTCGAATGTTGTTTTCCACATACTACCGGCACAAGTGCCAGTAAGGCGACGCTGGAAACAATCATGCTCGAATGGTGCTTTTTATGTGTCACCGGCACGGGGGGGGGGCAGTCACCGACCCTGGCAACGATCAGGCTTGGATGGTGCTCTTAGCACTCCACTAGCACAGATGCCAGTCATGCAGTGCTGTCATCGAATTTGATTTCGATTTCACTTGCCTCAACAGGTCTTCACAAGCAGAGTTTAGTGTCCAATGAAAGAAAGGTACGTGTAAGTGGGCTGGTTACACCACTGGCGGTTATGGTCTTACTTGGCTTGCCAATAATATTATTGTAATATATTTCAGACTAGGTTATTCAAAGTTATACCCTTTCGTTTTTCTTGCAAAGGCAGTAAAGTGTGATTTCAGTAAGATTTGGTTGCTATATTTATTAAGTTGAATCACTGCATGGAAGTCCCCTCATCAGCTTGCTAGGAACAGAGAATGGAGACAAAAGAATTTAATGCAAAGCACTGTTCAGTGATATTTATCTCTACTCAATATAAGTATGGTTTTAATCAATTACGGTTATTGTGTTTGCCATATTAGGGCTTGCTTCTCTAGTAATTTTCATGTAGGTTGGTTGGTTTTATATACCATACAACTGCTTTAAACAAACGGTTTTGCACATAGACATTAATTAGGGAAAAACTGAGATTCAATTTCTGTTTTTTTCTTTTCTCTTTTTTCTTGTTTTTTTTTTTTTTTTTTTTCCGAATTGTAGAGGATGAAACAGAATTTCTTATACTGTATTTCATCTCACCTTTCTCTCCTTTCTGAGATGAAACCTTACTGATGGCTTATCCAGTTGATTTATATATCTTTTGTTTCCATAGTGAGCAATAAGATGAATTTCAGCTATAAACTGGGTCCAAGTAAATCAAGTATTCCACCACTCACAGAAATTATTATGCTTATAAGTCAATGGAGAGAAATGTATGGCTTCCATAAGAATGGTGAGTGCAGAAACAGTTGGAAAAAAAGAAAATGGTCAAGATGATTCATAGCATCTCTAGTTCAGTATTTCACCCATTGCAATCCTTACCACTTTCTTTCAGTCTTTCTTTTGTCATTCTTGCTCAGGATAAATTATGTTTTGAAATAGATCTCAGAAATGGCATACCATCTCTTGAATGTGCAGTTTACAATCAATATTTTTTTTTTTCCCCTATATTTTCTGTCTCCCACTGTTCACTATTTGATAATGTTCTGAATGTCTTTCCATTAAGATATTATAACAACAATAACAATGGTGACAACAGCAATAACCACCTCTGTCTTCCCCTTTTCAGATATCGATTGATCTTCTGTGTACACACACACACACCTATATGTATATATTTAAGTTCTTTTTTTATCTAATCATTTATTTGTTTATTTATATCTTTATTAGAATAATAAATTGTGTAGTTTCCATTTTGGAAAGCAGACAATTGTATTAATTGTAGAACTGGTAATGAGAAAAAATACAGAAAGTAAGATTTACCTTTGTTATCTTTGTTGCATATTCATAAAGAGAATGTGAGACCTGAAGTGATTTTTATTGTGTTGCCTTTGCAGTTAAAAAAAAAACAAAAAAAATTAAAAGTATATTTTTAACTTCAGCAAACTGTTAAAAGTTTTATACTATGACACAGAAACTAGTTGAAAAGAGAGGAAAAGAGACAATCTGTCCATTCGTCCAGAGAGAGAAAGAGAGGAAGACAGAGAGAATGAGAGTATGTTATATCATGAATATGAGAGTGTAGCAGTCTGTGCACTATTATTGCTACTTCATCGTTTCACATTCATTGTAACCCATGCACTTAGATTGAACAACCATTGACATTTAAGCTTTTGTGCTTGTTTCTATTTGCTAACTTCATTTTTCCTGCTCTTATAGAAACCTGACATTGAATGTTGACATGCTTCCAGCCACTACTGGCATTTTCTTTGATCCTGCTCTGCCCAATGGAAGATGGAGCTGTTACAGACCATCTTGGAAGGAGTGTAGATTCTTTTGCTTCTCATCACGTGTCCTTGCCTTTTCCCACCCAGTAGCCTTTCCAGCATGAAGAAGGCCACTTATCTCTGTCAAATTATCAGTCAAAAATTATGAGCTTTCTGGTCGATAACTTGGCAGAGAGGATCTGTATACTTAAGGCTCTGCTTTTTCAGTGGAAACAGCCATAAGCTAATGAAGTTCATAAAATAATTGCTCATTCCTTTGTCATATATATATATATATATATATATATATATATATATATATATATATATATATATATATAGTGCAGGCATGGCTGTGTGGTAAGAAGCTTGCTTCCCAACCACATGGTTCTGGGTTCAGTCTTGGGCTAGTGTCTTCTACTATAGCTTCAGGTTGACCAAAGCCTTGTGAGTAGATGGAAATTGAAAGAAGCCTGTCATATATATATATATATATATATATATATATATATATATTTATATACATAAAACAATACTCAGCTGCTACGCTCTGTGCACTTAGCATATAAAAATACAAAAATGCACTGGTATATCTTCCTTTCTACCTCCGATAAGATTCAACTTTATCATGGTTTAATTATTTTAATTAATTCTAAAGTTTGAATCAAAATAGCTGTCAGAGATTATGTCTATTTTTGTAATTACTAAATAATTATTAATTGATTTATCAATATTTTCTTATTTTTCTTAAATAAATATAAATCTCGGTTTATCTAATCACCTTATTTTTGAATCATCATCATCATTGTTTAACGTCCGCCTTCCATGCTAGCATGGGTTGGACGATTTGACTGAGGACTGGTGAAACCGGATGGCAACACCAGGCTCCAATCTAATTTGGCAGAGTTTCTACAGCTGGATGCCCTTCCTAACGCCAACCGCTCAGAGAGTGTAGTGGGTGCTTTTACGTGTCACCCGCACGAAAACGGCCACGCTCAAAATGGTGTCTTTTATGTGCCACCCGCACAAGAGCCAGTCCAGGGGCACCGGCAACGATCTCGCTCGAAAAACATTAAATATAATATTCAAAATAACTGATAGGTAATAAACCAGCAAATTCATTGGATTTTTTTATCCCTTAGTGGGGTATTTATGATATATCATGATATATATTAACTTGACAGAGAATATCCATATACTTAAGGCACTAGTTTTTCAGTCAAATAACAGGCGGGCTGTTCTATTGAAGAATCTATGTCCAAGATGTCTGAAATCTTTTCATTCTTCATAGCAACCAGATTTATTGACACCAAGACATTCTCTCTGATTTTATTACCATTGTTGCTGACACAGGCCTTCACAGTTTCCAAGGATTCCAGTTGTTAACCAAACAAACTGACAGACTAGTAATCAGAAACTAATACAGAAAGTAACATTATGCAAGTTTTTTATGAAGACAATGTAAATAAAAGTATCAAACTCTGGAAAACCAATAAAAAGTTTCTTTGGTATGCAACAGTAGCACACTCTTTAGATCCAATGTTTGCAGTTTGGTTACTTCGTTTCATTCACTCTGTCATTGCATATCTGGGGATTATGGAGGGAAAAAAAGTATTTAAAACCTAATTTGCATTCAGAATTTGCTGACTAGAAAATTCTTAACAATTATGTTTCACTAAGAAATAACAAGTAAAGTTTACATTACATCTGAATAGACAAAAAAAAAAAAAAAAAAATCAGAGACAAACCAAAGAAAATTCTAGAATACTTCTGTTGACTGTTGTTGTTGTTGTTGTTGTTGTTGTTATGTAAGCTTTAATAATTTCTACTTGAACATGTGCAGTCAAGCACAAATGGATTCTTGAGAAGCCTCGTCAGCAAACAGGTTTAAGTTCCTATCTGTTATTTAGACATTTCATGTATGCTGTTAATGTCAATGAGAATGACTGAGATGCCATAACTTACTTTATCTACTCAGCTTGAAAAATCTCGCGTATATTACTCCATATAAGAAGGCATTCTTGATGCGCAAAAAAGGGATCACATACTTGTGAGGAGATCAGCCTGAAAGTTTTTTTTCTGTTGTTTAGCCCCTGCTTAGTATTACCTGAGCAGACCTATAACCATCACGTTGTTTACCACCCTAACAATGTCTTGTCTGCTCCATACACAAGCATGTAAGACATAAAATAATGATGATGATGATGACAATGATGACTATGATAATATATGAGTGTCAGTGTGCGGATACTGGTATGAACCATCCCTTTACATCAGAAGGAAATTTATAGAGTCAATGAAATAAGTACTTGGCTGAAGTACTGGCATTGAAATACTCTTTTACTTGTTTCAGTCATTTGACTGCGGCCATGCTGGAGCACCGCCTTTAGTTGAGCAAATCGACACTAGGACTTATTCTTTGTAAGCCTAGTACTTATTCTATCGGTCACTTTTGCCGAACCGCTAAGTTACGGAGACGTAAACACACCAGCATCGGTTGTCAAGCGATGTTGGGGGGACAAACGCAGACACACAAACATATACACACACACATACATACATATACATATATATATATATATATATATATATATATATATATATATACATATATATGACGGGCTTCTTTCAGTTTCCGTCTACCAAATCCACTCACAAGGCTTTGGTTGGCCCGAGGCTTTAGTAGAAGACACTTGCCCAAGGTGCCACGCAGTGGGACTGAACCCGGAACCATGTGGTTCGTAAGCAAGCTACTTACCACACAGCCACTCCTACGCCTATATATGTTTTTTTTTTTTTTTTTTAAACCTTCAGAAGGTGGTGCTCCAGTATGGTTGCTGTTTAAATGATTGAAACCAGAAATAGAAAAGCAGAATAACTCTATAAATTCTCTCACAATATAGTTGTGTCAGGTAATAAAATGTTGGATACATTTTTAATAATGTATGTTATATTATTATATTATGTATTATATTCATTGGCAGTGTTGTCGTATTCTTCCATTCAGCTGTCATTGGAATGCCTCAGATATATATTGCTTTCAACACATGCTATATGTCAGCCCTTACTTAGTAATCATTATTCTGACACTTATTGACCTAACGTGAGGGATTTGATATTTGTTTTCATATGATCGATAATAATAGCGAAACTGAATTCAGTGGATCAATGCTATTGTGAATTAAGTTAACCTATTCTTATAACCTGTTGTCCTTTCTCTGTAACAACAAATAATTATGATCGAATATTATCCCACATTTTTTATATCAATATTAGTAAATACATTAATGAAGAAATGAACTAATATATCTGTTGCCTGAAGAACAGCAGAATCCATAGAAACTAGTTGTTCTGCATTGGTGAAAAAGTAACATAATCAAAATAGAAGAATAAAGTTTATGTTGTGGAGAAAAAGAGAAATTAGACGTTTCCAGTAGAAACTTTTGTTAGGGAGAAAGGTTCAGTTCACATTAGTTTTCTCTCATCTTTCGTCTTTTTTAACCTGTTTCAGTTATTGGACTGTGGCCATGTTGGGGCACTGCCTTGAAGGGTTTTTGTTGGACAAATGAACCCCCAGTACTTTATTTCCTTTTTAAATTTGATACTTATTTTGTTGGTCTTTTTTTGCTGAACCACTAAGTTATGAAGATGTAAACAAACCAGCACTGATTGCCAAGCAGTGGGTGGTGATAAAATAAGTACTAGTTGAGCACTGGATTCGATGTAATCAACTTACCCCATTCCCATAAATTGCTGGTCTTGTGCCAAAAATCTGAAATCATCATCGTCATCATCATTATCATCATCATCATCATCATCATTTTCAAATCCCTCCTGGGTTGACTTTGCTTTTCATTCTTACGGGATCAAGCAGTGGATGAGATAAAAATAGACACAAAGATGCACTCACAAACACACAAACACAAACACACACACACACACACACACACACACAATTGCACAAAAGGTTTCCCTACAGTTTCCATTTACCAAATCCACTCACAAGGCATTGATCAGCCTGGGGCTATAGCAGAAGACACTTGCCCAAGATGCTATGCAGTGGGACTGAACCCGAAACCATACAGCTGCAAAATGAGCTTCTTAATATACAACTATGCCTGCACCTATCTCTGATAGAAGGCCTTTGTCTGAAAACCTTAGATTCCTCTTCTTCCTGTTGGCATAAAATTTATCCAACTATATGAATTGTTTATCTTCAGTTCAATTGATTGATCCCTTTTAGGTTATAATACTTCACATCATTAGCTGTTTCCAGATCTGGCTGCTGCTTTTCACATTAAGGAAGCTTGCCATTTTCAACAGAAGGAATAATGTCTCTGAGCAAACATTGAAGTAGTTGTGGGGGAGAGGTCGGCTGATAGAAATGTTTCTGTTTTGTTTTCTCTTTCCTCTCTTATTAGTATCTTCTCTTTTCCATTTTCTTATTTGTTTTGTTGTTGTTGTTGTTGTTGTTGTTGTTGTTGTTCTTCTTCTTCTTCTTCTTCTTCTTCTTCTTCTTTTTCTTCTGTCACTACTACTACTACTACTACTACTACCACCACCACCACCACCACCATTACTACTACTACTACTACTACTACTACTACTACTACTACTACTACTACTACTACTACTACTACCAGTTTTTCTTCTCTCTCTCTCTCTCTCCCTCTCCAATCTTTCCTCAAGCATGAATTAACAGCAATATAAAGAAAATCATATTGTTTGTCCACTGCCACAACTTGACAACCAGTGTTGGTTTGTTTGTGTCCCCGTAACTTACCGGTTCAGCAAAAGCAACTGATAGAATGAAAAGCAATTAACGAGGAGCCCATAGTAGGGTGAGATCACATGATCTGGCAGTTTCAGCAGATGATTCTTGTCTGCCACTGATGTGTTTATGTGTACTCTTATGTGCCATGTGTCCTTATGAGATTATGAGATTCTCTCGAGGTAAATGATAATGCTGTATTCTGTATTCGAATACAACCTTCATGTTAATTAAGATGGAGATCAAGGTTACCTGACAGAATAAGTAACAGCCTTACAAAAAATCAATACTGGGGTTGATTTGTTTGACTAAACCCTTTAAGGCAGTGCCCCAGCATGGCCAAAGTCTGATGACTGAAACAAGTAAACGGTCAATAATAAATGGTCTCTTTATCTTCTGAGTTCAAATCCCACAGAGAACGGGAGCTCAAAACAAAACCAATTGAAACACATACTGCAAGATGTCTTGGCTGATTCTATCAATGCTGCCAATCCAGTTTGCTGATCTGATATTTCATCGACCTGGAGAAGATGGAAAGCTAAGCAGTGTTCAGTGAGATTTGAACACTAGAGTACAGACAACAAGAACACAAACACTGTAAACTATTCTGTTCTATGGTCTCAGTCAGTATATATCTTATCTATAAACTGGAATCGATTCACTTGAATATTTATTATTGAGTTTGTTGTGTCAAATGAAAAGAAATCATATTGTTATTGATATTATCATCAACAAGATAACCACTACCATTGCCACCATCTTTATTATTACCCTGCGTGCATAAGTGAAAGCAGGATATTGTAGTCGCTCATTATTATTATTATTATTATTATTCAGTAGTTTTATTTTTATAACGTGCTTTCACTTCACTACCGAGCGCGCAGCTCTGTGCGCCTTGGGTATGTGCTGTGGTTTGCTGTGGTGCTCTTATGTTTACTGTATCGAAAGTGTTTTGCGTAGAATGTGTGCAGTACCCAGTAGTGCAATTTTCTGTATGTTATATATATTTGTAAGTCCTGGTGTTTTTGTTATGTATTTGTCTGAATATTTTTTTATTATACCTAAGGCACCTACTATGATAGGAATTGTTTCTGTTTTTAGATTCCACATTCGAGTTATCTCTATTTCCAGGTCTTTGTATTTTGAAAGTTTTTCCATTTCTTTTAGAGAAACGTTGTCATCTGCTGGTATTGAAACATCAATTAGAAGGCATTTTTTTCTTCATGGTCTTTGACAACTATATCTGGTCTATTTGCCTTAATTTCTCTATCTGTGTGTATTGGCATATCCCAGAGTATGGTTGCTTTCTCGTTTTCTGTGACCTTTTCTGGCGTGTGTTTATACCATCTTTTTTATTATTATTATTATTATTATTATTATTATTATTATTATTATTGTTCAGTAGTTTTATTTTTATAACGTGCTTTCACTTCACTACCGAGCGCAGCTCTGTGCGCCTTGGGTATGTGCTGTGGTTTGCTGTGATGCTCTTATGGTTACTGTATTGAAAGTGTTTTGCGTAGGATGTGTGCAGTGCCCAGTAGTACAATTTTCTGTATGTTATATATATTTGTAAGTCCTGGTGTTTTTGTTATGTATTTGTCTGAATATTTTTTTTATTATACCTAAGGCACGTACTATGATAGGAATTGTTTCTGTTTTTAGAATCCACATTCGAGCTACCACTATTTCCAGGTCTTTGTATTTTGAAAGTTTTTCCATTTCTTTTAGGGAAACATTGTCATCTGCTGGTATTGATACATCAATTAGAAAGCATTTTTTTTCTTCATGATACTTGACAACTATATCTGGTCTATTGGCTTTAATTTCTCTATCTGTGTGTATTGGCATATCCTAGAGTATGATTGCTTTCTCGTTTTCTGTGACCTTTTCTGGCGTGTGTTTATTATTATTATTATTATTATTGTTATTATTATCATTATTATTGTTATTATTGTTATTCATCATCATCATCGTTTAACGTCCGCTTTCCATGCTAGCATGGGTTGGACGATTTGACTGAGGACTGGTGAACCAGATGGCTACACCAGGCTCCAATCTGATTTGGCAGATATAATTGACTAGTCCCCACCCAACAAACTTGAGGCCTAATGCCTCCAGTAGGAACAATTATTATTATTATTATTATTATTATTATTATTATTATTAGTTAGCAGAGATGTTATCCTAACATTTAGTGATAAATCTTCTCAAATATCAAGATTCTTTTGGGCTTCAAGTCCAATATCCTTTGTCCTGTTATGAAGCAGTTTGGGCAATGTGCTGAGTGCACCAATTTACACCCTTTTGTTCCATAATCTCTTCATTTCTCTGCCTATGTTCGAATATTTTTCAATTTTCTCAGCTTCTTTCATATCTATTTTTACTATTATAACATGGTTGCTAAGTCAATGACCTTACACTATTTGATGATGATAATCATCATCATCATCAGCAACAGCAGCGTTATTAATTATTAATTATCATTATTATTATTATTATTATTATTATTATTATTATTATTATTATTATAACCACAAAGGATTTATATATTGAAAAGTTGATTAACGTGAAGCAAATGAAGAGCGACAATCATGTCTAATGTTAATTCATCCAAGCATCGATTGAAACTAGTCATAGAAAATCAATCCACCATGTTTTCAATGAGTGTTCAAATACTCAACAACTTGACAAACTGACAGCTTCCGGTGTAAAGTAAGCTGATTGTTTTCTTATCTACCCACGGTGTATAAATTGACCTGATCTCTGATCATCTTTCCCGAGATTTCTTCTCTAATTCTTCTTTCATTTGTTTTTATAAATGCTGTAATTCTCATCATTGTATTAGCTTGACTGCAGATATTAATCTAAAATGTTAAGTGAGCCAAATTTGAGACACTTATTTGCAGCCTCGTGGGAAATGCTTTAACAATTCTGCCATCCAATCATCATTAGATTTTTTTTTCATTCTTTTACTTGTTTTCAGAGCTTGGATAGTAGCTGTTCTGGGACATCCCTTCAATTATTTAATTAATAATATCGACCCTAGTAATGATGTTACCAATATCTATTTTATTGAACCATGGAATTATCTTTGGACATAAAGGGATATAACATTAGTTTATGCCAGCAAACATAAACAGCAACACAGACATGTATACATTATAGATACACACATGCCATAAACATACTTGACAGGCTTCTGCAGTTTCCATATTCCAAATTCTCCTCACAAGGCATTGGTTCATCTGAGACTACAGTTAAAGATACTTGCCCAAGCTGCAAAGTAGTGGGACTGAAAAGAGAACTTTGTTGCAAAACAAATTTCAAAGCCACATGGTTATGCTTGCATCTCCATATAGTTTGTATATGTATACATGTATAAAGGTGCAGGCATTGCTGTGTGGTAAGAAGCTTGCTTCCCAACCACATGGCTCCGGGTTCAGTTCCACTTGGTTGGCACCTTGGGCTAGTGCCTTTGGTTATAGCCTCAGGCCAACAAAAGCCTTGCAAGTGGATTTGGTAGACGAAAACTGTAAGAAGCTTGTTGCACATGTTCTTTTTTTTTCTTTTATTCTTTTACTTGTTTCAGTCATTTGACCGTGGCCATGCTGGAGCTCTGCCTTGAAAGGTTTTAGTCAAACAAATTGACGTCAGGATTTATTTTTGAAGCCTAGTACTTATTCTGTCTGGCTCTTTTGCTGAACCACTAAGTTACAGATATATAAACACACCAACACTGGTTGTCAAGTGGTGATGGGGGGAACAAACACAGACACAAAGACACATGCATATATATATATATATATATATATATATATATATACACACCATACATGACAGGCTTCTTTCAGTTTCCATCTACCAAATATCTACTTACAAAGCTTTGGTCAGCTCGAGGTGCCATGCAGTGGAACTGAAACCAGAACCATGTGGTTGGGAAGCAAGCTTGTTACCACACAGCCTTGCCCATGTGTGTGTGTGTATGTGTTTGTCTGTGTTTTCCCCCTCCCCACTGCTTGACAACCAGTACAGGTGCCTTTATGTCCCTGTAACTTAGCAGTTTAGCAAAAGCGACTGATAAAATAAGTACCAGACTTTAAAAATATAAATACTGGGGTTGATACATTTGACTAAAACTTTTTCAAGGCAGTGCCCTACTATGGCTGCAGTTTAATGACTGAAACAAGCAAAAGATAAGATATATATATATATATATATATAAAAGCAACTCTAGCAAATGAATGTGGTGGATGTGTGAACAGAATGCAATATTAATGACCTGAAAGATATTGAGTTCCAATCTCATCTCTGGCTTGAATTTATATTGTCCTTAGACAAATCACATTATTAATATACCTGTGCTACAGTCTACATGTATTGCTATAGTACAAGTGTTAAGCTACGCTACGTATATAAGCAAATGTGCATACAGTCTCTTCACAAGCTGGAAAAGGGAAATTGACCCGTTTTCAGTCCTCCTTGTGGCAGTTCTTCTGAGAATGCATACTCACGTATCCATGATAAATTTTATGCGTATGTATATATATATATATATATATATATATATATATATATATAGTCATTATTATTAAAGGGTACATTAAAATGGAAAATCCAATTTGCATAATAATTATTTTGCTAACACCTAGGTCAACTGTATGTTGATGTGTTGAGCAGCTGGTGTTCAGATAATATACTTGTACAGTAGCTTATATTATTAATTAATTAAGAACATTTCATTATAAGCACTTAATGATTTACCTGTATAACCTACATAGCTCCAGGGAGTCTCTGCATGGCTGCTGGACTTGCCAAAAATTAAACATTACCATCATCATCATCATCATCATTGTTTAACGTCAGACTTCCATGCATGCATGAGTAGGATGGTTGCTGATCTACAAGGAAAAAGAAAGAAAAAAATCTTTGAAAAAGCAGGAGGAATAGATTGTTGAATTATGTAGTAACAAATAAACTTTGCTTAAAAATAAGTTGGGATACCAAATTGGCAGAGTCATTAGAACATCAGATTAAATTGCTTCCTGTTCTCTGTGTTCAGAGTTCAAATCCCATAGAAGCCAACTTCATTATTCATTCTTTTCAAATCAATAAAGTTCCAGTGTGGATACTGGACTGGTAGACTTGTTAAATCACTGGCTGGGATGCTTTGTGATAGTTATTCCAGTTCTGTGTGGTCTAGATACAAAGCCTTGCCCCTAGACCACCATTTTTGGAAAGCAAACTCGTCTGGGCAGACAACAAAACCAGCAAAAGAAAAGAGAAAGAGACCTAAGGACAATCTGAGGGCATGTAGTGCCCTGTAGATAACTATCATGTTGATGGTACTACCACTGATATACACTTATCTGTGTACTTATATGAAGATATTGTATGTGAACTTGAATAAAATAACTGAAATAGATAATAAAAATGAGTCCAAAGATATGTATATGAAAAAGAAAAGTAATGAGACTTAAGAAGTATAGATAAACCAGTGTAAATTATAAGTGAAGCTCTTTAATAATCTTTTATCAATCGTTAAGTAGTCAAAATTAGACAGCATATAACAGAACGTGAGTGAGTATTTGAGAGTGGGTGATATTTTGTTAAAATAAAATTTTTATCATGCACTTCATCTCTTATATGCACACACACACACACATGCATGCACGCGTGAACAATATTTATTTTTAATTCTTGTTCTAGGTGTAAATTGTTCATTTTCAATCTTAGGTCAGTGTTGTATTTTTTTACAGTCTGAAGCATGTTAATATTTCAATGAAAAAAAAATTTTTAAGTAAACAGAAATTGTTTAAATTGAATGAGCTTACATATGAAATTCTTTTAGAAACAGATGAAGCCTTAATGTTTATATTATAACTAAAACTATATATAAAAATCACCTTTGAAACCAGGGTCATCTGTTGCATGAAAACTTAATGGTAAAATGGAAGCTCACATACCTAAAAAACAGTAAATCCAGATGACTAATTCTGATCAAAATTTCCAAGGGTGACAACTATGAAATGTTTATTAAATAACATTGATTTAAAACTGAAATGGTTTCAATATTATGATGAAATAATTTTGCTTCCCAGGAAAAAATATTTGATGGTTAAACTATAATATTCTAAGAGCATATTTAATATACTTGGTCAGTTCAACAAAAGTGATATATAAAATGTTTATATATATATATATATATATATATATATATATATATATACACAGGGTGTAATGGCTTAATTGTCACCATTTTATTTTTTTAATTTAGTGCATGCATAGTGTTTGCTTTTGATTTTGTCAACAACACACTATAGTAGGTTCAGTTGGGCACCATCTGTCAGAAAAACATCACCATGACACAATTCACTCTGCCAGAAATTTGGAAATGACATGTTGAGCTACTTGGCATTCACACTGGAAGCTCCAATATGAACATTTCAGAGTGTTTGGGTGTCAATGTGAGAACAGTGCAATCTGAAGACATTTACTGAGAATGATAAAAATCAAACATTCAGCGTGTGTGTTTACATTTGTTGTTAAAATCGAGTATTGTGTCTGACAGAATTGCCTCCCTTAGCTAAAAACCTCAAAATTGTTCGACCCAACCTCATTTTCAAGGTTATTTTTGTAGTAAATAAGAGTTGTTGTGTAAAAAACATACTTATTTTGGTAGCCGAAAGATTACTGAATCCTTTGATACCTCATATGTCAAAATTGGCGACTCAGATTTTGAATCCATAAGGAACATATGCACCCCCCACATACACATACACACAGACTTTGTTTTATATATATATATATATATATATATGTATATATATATATATATATATATATATATATATATATATATATACAAAACCACAAAACTTTTTTGGTATGCTTTCATAAAATATATGAAAATATATTCAAACATCTGATGACTTAAGAGGTAACAGGTTGCCCTATATTTAGGGTAACGTTTCTCTTTCTTTCTATCTCTCATATACATGTGCACAGAAAGTTTTAACCCTTTTGCTATTATTAACCCTCTGAGACAAAATGTGGGGTTTTTTTTTTTATATATAAAATTGCTTGTTCTAAAGCATTCAGATCTGAATGAAAACATTTCATAATTTTATCTAAAGAACCTTTGGATGACTTCTCATATATCATTTTTTGCCCTTCACAGTTTGAGATCATCCATAATCCTCTTGCATTTCAATGTTTGTTGTTTTTGCCTAGCAAGGTTTACCCTCTTCAAACTGAAATAGATTACAGCTTTTTTTGATAAGTTGCATTTTAAACATCATAATAGTCATCATCATCATTGCTCCAACCACCACCACCAGTAGTATCTGTCTGTCAGCCTGTATGTCTGTCCATACATACTTATGTCTGCATGGACAGATTGTTGTTGGCACTCCGTCGCTTACGACGTCGAGGGTTCCATTTGTTCCAATCAACGGAACAGCCTGTTCATGAAATTAATGTGCAAGTGGCTGAGCACTCCACAGACACGTGTACCCTTAACATAGTTCTCGGGGATATTCAGCGTGACACAGTGTGAGAAGGCTGACCCCTTTGAATTACAGGTACAACAGAAACATGAAGTAAGAGTGAGAGAAAGTTGTGGGGAAAGAGTACAGCAGGGTTCGCCACCATCCCCTGCCGGAGCCTTGTGGAGCTTTAGGTATTTTCGCTCAATAAACACTGACAACGCCTGGTCTGGGAATCGAAACCGCGATCCTATGACCGCGAGTTCGCTGCCCTAACCACTGGGCCATTGCGCCTCCACGCATGGACAGATACATATGTAGTATATCATATATGTACGTACGTAGTATACCATTGTAAGATTTGGACTCAAAACTCTATGTTACTAAATCCATTTGTGTTACCACTTAAAATGCTGTAGCCTAACTAAATATTTGATCCGACAATGTTCTCATGTGTCCATCTTTGGCAAATCTCTATGACTAAATATACATGTACTGCAGGCTGTGTATTTATTACCAAGAGCAGATGGAATGGGGGGGGGGGAAGTTAAGCTTGTGTATACTCGCATTTCATAAACAACTTCATCATCATTATCATCATCAACATCACCATCAGCACCTTCATCATTTCCACCATCATGAACGTCATCACTGTCCATTATCAGCTTCATCATTATCACCATCATCATCACTATGAACACCATCAGTTACTGTTGTCCTCCTCGCCGTCATCGCCATCGTTACTCTGTGATTGCTCAGTTTCGAAAAATATTTATTTTCGCACGAGAATTTATTATAAACATATTTATTTATCTATTAAAATTTTTTTTTTGTTGTTATTTTCTGAGAATTGATGTATGTTACTCTGTAGATAAGGTTGCAAAGTTGTATAATTTTGCGTGGGTGAGTTTATATTTGTATATTCATATATGTGAGTGTGCATTTATGTGTGTGTGTGTGTGTGTGTGTGTGTGTGTGTCTGGATTCATAACTTCCACACAAGCAAACAGTCAAGAAGGTAATTTATGTTACTATAGTGGAAGGATGTCTAAAATGGAATGCTGGCTTTGCTTACGCCTCCTTTTAAAATCATCATCATCATCATCATTATTATCGTCATAATTATCATTATCAAGAAATGAATAATAGTTAGGGACTTTATATTTATTATATATTTACACAAGGTGCAGATTTATGATATTTATAATAGGTGTAGGAGTGGTAGTGTGGTAAGTAGCTTGCTTACCAACCACATGGCTCCGGGTTCATTCCCACTGCGTGGCAGCTTGGGCAAGTGTCTTCTACTATAGCCTCGGCCGACCAAAGCCTTATGAGTGGATTTGGTAGACGGAAACTGAAAGAAGCCTGTCGTATATATGTATATATATATATATATATATATATATATATATATATAAAAATAAGCAACACGGATTTCAAAGGTGATTGCAGTACGCACGTTTCATGCTACTTCAATTTATTTAAGTAATGCGAGCATTACCTTAAATTCAAGCCTGATAGACTTGGCTATGTCAAGATGGACTTGTGTATTCTTCCTCACATTTGGATTTTTATGTGTTCTCTCTCCCACTTGGATTTGAAATGTTGCCACATTTATAATATGTCTTTTCTACAGTAATTTTTTCTGCATTTTCGTGCAGTTGAAGATTGCTCTTCATATTGCATTTAAGGTAATGCTCGCATTACTTAAATAAATTGAAGTAGCATGAAACGTGCGTACTGCAATCACCTTTGAAATCCGTGTTGCTTATTTTTTTAATTTTAATCACCTATCCTTTTGGGAAAATGGTACTTGTTTCTTTGACTCCAAAAAGATGAAAGGCAAAGTCGACCTCAATGGCATTTGAATTCAGAATGTAAAGATGGACAAAATGCTTGCTAAGCACTTTTTCTGCATGCTAACAATTCTGTCAGGTCACCATATTAATAATAATAATAATGATAATGATAATAATAATAATAATAATAATAATAATAATAATGGTTTCAAAATTTGCCACAAGGGGGAGGGAAGGGGTGAGTTGATTACATCGACCCCAATGTTCAGCTGGTACTTATTTTATCAACCCTGAAAGGATGAAGGGCAAAGTTGACCTTGCCGGAATTCGAACTCAGAATGTAGTGATGGGCAAAATATCGTTAAGCATTTCACCCAGGGCACTAACGATTCTGTCAGCTCACCACCTTATTAGTAATAACAACAATAATAATAATAATAATCATAATAAACATAATAATAATAATGATAATAATAAATGTCCTGATGCAATAGCAGGCTGTGGCTCTCATGGCTTCTGATTTTAACTGATTGGAAGTGTTATCATGTACATGTTTTGTCTAGGTGTAAAAGATGGGTTACTGCACATATTCTGCTCAATCAAGTGTTTGACCGTAACCAGTTTGAACATGTCCCTCAGTGGCTGATGATATGTGCATTTCTGATCATGAGCAAGAATTGTAAGGGAGCATCATAGCCATGTGTTGAGAGGAATTCTTTCGGATTTGAATAATTCACCTCTGGAAACATGGGCATTTCATTTATCATCCTTAAACAACTCTTATTCAGGGATCTTTTGAGCAGGATGGGCTACTCAATGTGAAGAAAATTCTAACTGGGTCCCACCTGCAATGTTATGTGCTGTTTATCTTGATATGAGATCACCATGTAGTTCACATTTGGTTGTGATTTATGTGCCTGGTGCACCCTTATCAGATGGGTATTCATGATGGGTATATTGGGCCTCGTATACGTGTACCCCAGCTTCACTTTGATGGCATGTGCTGCTCTCTCACTCATTGATAATAATAGTAAAATATGGAAGTGTGTATGGGTATCTAAATAAAAAGATAAACATTTGGTTGAACTTTATTCTTGTGACCTACTTAAGTACTTCTGTTGTATTTTTTGTCATTCCTTATCTGAGAGTCTTATTCAATAAATATATATAAAATTGAACTCATTGTCTTATAAGTATTTCGTTTGATTAATATGTAGCATTGTGGTGTAAAATTACTTTGCTGTTTAGTATCTTCTTTAACCCTTTAGTTTTCAGATTATTCTATCAAATGTAATGCTAATGTATTAACATTGTTTTCAATCTATCATCCTTATCTCTAAGCTTTGAGATTTTTATGATGTGGTTCTATATTTTCAGAATGACATCATAGGGTTGGTGTAAGAGGCCTGGTCTGGCCAATTTAAACATAAAACTCGTAGAGTATTTGAGCCAGATATGGCCTGTTTGAATACTAGAGGGTTAAACCAAACTTAGTTCAGTTATGAAATTCTGTGAACAACCAGTACCGTCCGAGCATGATCTGCCAGAGCAGCTGTCTGGCTTCTGTGCCAGTGGCACGTAAATAGCACCATTTGAGCGTGATCGTTACCAGCGTCGCCTTACTGGCACTTGTGCCGGTGGCACGTGAAAAAACATTCGAGCAAGGTCATTGCCAGTGCCGCTGGACAGGCTCTTTTGCTGAACCACTAAGTTACAGGGACGTAAACACACCAACACCAGTTGTCAAGTGATGGTGGGGGTGGGGCAAACACAGACACACAAACATATACTTATATATATATGTGATGAGCTTCTTTCAGTTTGTGTCTATCAAATCCACTCACAAGGCTTTGGTCGGCCCGAGACTATACCAGAACCATGTGGTTAGAACGTAAGCTTCTTGCCACACAGCTACTCCTGCGCCTATATATGTACACATATACATTCACTGATGCACCCGTATGCACATATATTTAAGTGTATATGCACAAGTTAAAAATCTAAAGCTCAAGATAAAAACCAATCAGTGTTTTTTTTCTTTCTTTCTTTAAAGGCTTAGTTGGAAGGAACAGATGTCTGAGATTAGCAGAGAGGAAGTTGTACTTTGGACTGGAGACCTGGCATGATTGCTTGCAACAAACTAATGATTGCTAAAGGCACCCAAGTACCATGTAGCAGCATTAAGCTGGATCATAGATTCAGTTCTTTCTGTCTAAAACTCAGTTATTAAAGTACACATAATTGGTTGAGGTTATGATCAATCATAATGAAAAGTGAATTCCTGCATCTCATTTCAATAAATTCTGCCTAAAATATTATCAAAGTCAGAATTAGTGGTTTGTTAGGGAACATTAGTCGTCAGTGAAATTGATTTGTTTCAGATGTCGAAATTTTACAAAAATCCTATTCCAAAGCTAGCATGGAATTATATAAATAGAAAATAAATGTAAGATAAACAACAGCAACAACTAAAAAAAAAACAGGGACGGGGTTTGTTTGGCTGTTTGCTGTTATTTATTTATTTTTTTTTACCTTACAACCAAATCTTGTCATTACAATATTGAAATTAATTGAATAATTAATTATTTAATTAATCAAGATAGTTTCTGGGAAACTTGTTGTTATTGTTGGTGGTGGTGGTGGTGGTGGTAGCATAGGAGAGGGTGGTATTATAGATTCATGTAAACTGAAAGTGGTTGTTATATAAGAAAAAACAGAGGAAGAGAGAAATGTTAATTGGAGTGGGTGGGGTGTGAATAAGGTAGTGATTGTATTAGTCGGTGGGTGGGGATTGTGGCTTGAGTGGATACAAAGAGGAGGGAAGACGTAAATGAATATCAGGGAGGAGTTATACAGCATTTTATAAAATCACACATTTTTCTTCTTTAAAGCATGTATTAGAAGTTGATGCTCCCCCCACCTCCACCATTCACTCATCGTGTCTCAAATAATACATAGTTTATGTGAACATTTGTTGGGAGCTTTTGGTGAAAAATATTCTAAGACTAGTTATAATGTCCCCTGTGGAATACATATGTGTCTTGTTACAGAGATGTAGGCTCCGAGAAAGTTAATTTCATGTTGAATATTTTGGAGTAAGTTTCCCCTTGAAAGATAGTTTTTTTTTTTTTAATCTATTTATTTATAAAAATGTGTTTTTTGGGACATTTCGCTCACTTTGTGTAGTTGTGTATCTAACCTCACATTGTGCATAAGAAATTAATTATTCAATTATTTAAGTATGTTCTTTAGCTGCCATAGTTTTAACAATTTAATATATATGTATGTTTGTTGAACACTTTAGGAAAAAATATTTCACTAAGTCTAATTGCAAGATACCCTGTTGAGTATGTGTGTGTGTGTGTGTGTGTGTGTGTGTGTGTGTGTGTGTGTGTGTGTGTGTGTGTGTGTGTGTGTGTGTGTGTGTGTGTGTGTGAGAGAGAGAGAGAAAACATGAGATGAAGTACTGAAAAATGACTTCAGGAGGCTGAACCTTTCAGGTAAGATGACAAAGGACTGAGATACCTGGCACCTGACCATACTCAAGAAGATCAGTAGTCCACAACAGAAGTGTTAAGACTGATCCTGTTGGTGGTGTGAAGCATTCATGGTAATGCCACGTAAACAGTCCATGCAGTGCCATTTAAAAGCACCCGTATGGTGCCATGTAAAAGCACCCATATGGTGCCATGTAAAAGCACCCAACACACTCCGTAAAGTGGTTGGTGTTAGGAAGGGCATCGAGCTGTAGAAACTATGCTGGAGTCTGGTGCAGTTTGCCAGCTCTGGTCAAACCATCCAACCCATGCCAGCATGGATAACAGACATTAAATGATGATGATGATTCCATTGTCCATTTTTCTTTGCTTACCACATAATTACAAAGCAAACTTCTTAACCACATACTTACCAAGTTATTGTGGAATGAATTTTTTCACTACACAATTTTGCCTCTGACTGAAGCAGTTGCAGAAGAAAGAAATTATATGAGGACAAATTATAGTTAAACAAATTTAAATAAAACTATTGACCTTAATACTTATTTCAGACAGGCAATGATTTTATAGATCTCTAATTATTGAATCATTGTTATGCTTTTTAACATCAGATCAGTTTATGATAGATATAAACATAGATATATATATATATATATATATATATATATATATATATATATATATATATATATACACACACATATATCATATTTAATAATAATTAGATATTCTTAATAGCTATATTTATATGCATGATGTTAAATCAAATATTTTGAAGTCACAATCAAACTTTTGTAATGTAATCAGAAATAGAGTCAGTGTGACATAATGCATTAAAAGTTTGTCCTTTTGTATTACTGGTATGGACTGTAAGCAAGCTGACACAGTACCTTCTAAGTTTTAGTCAATGATTATTGACTATGTGTATGCATGATGTAAAATTAATTATTATGAAGTCACAAGCAAACTTATTTAATGTATTCTAAAACAGAATTAGTGTGATGCAGTGTGTTAAAGGTTAGTGATTTGGATTACTGGTACTATCCATTTGACAGTCTTTCGCATAATTTCTGTCAACCCATTTTCACCTGCACCTGAGTCTGTGGTAGAAGATAGCTGCACAAAGATGCTGTGCAGTAGCATTGAACTGGTCAACTTGTGATTGTGAAGCAAATTTCTTAGTCATTCAGCTATGCTCGCACTCACGGATACTTACAAGTACACAAACATACACATACATCACATGCACACACACACACACACACACACACACGACATATATATGCCATTTCCATATACATACATTCATGTTAAGTGTTAAGGTTTGTTTAAATTTTCTGTGAGAGAACATTATTTCTTAGTGGTAGACATTCTTGCTCTATGTATGTCTATATAAATGCAGTGTAGGTATGTATATATGTATGAATGTGTAATCTGCCTGTATATTTCTATTTATATATATTTATACACACACATGTCTGTATATATAATATATATATATATTTATGCATATACATATATATCTATATCTATCTATCTTTCTAACTACACACACACATAGTCCTATCTATCTATAGACTTATAGAAATGTATATCTTCTACAGACATTAAAAGGAGTAGTAAATAAAAACATCATCTAAATCCCTCAGTAATACACTCAAGGATCTTTGTTCAGAACTGCTAATGCTTTATGGCATTATCTGATGAAAGATAAATCTCTCCCTTGATATTATAGGCAAAGCATTGCAAGTATCACCCCAAGCAATCTCTTATACATTTACAACAGCTTTATTATCTGAAGCGCATTAATTTATGGAGTCTTACTGAAATATGCTGCCAAATGTTAGCAACCAGATTTGAACTTGGGATCTGTGAGATGATAATTCAATACCTTTATTCACCTGGCCATTTCAACTCTTTGATGTGAACATAGTTTGCTCAGATCTCAGTATGCATTAATCACTCTATGCACTCCACACTTTCTAGTTCTCTTTATATCTGCTATTCTAGATTATTTATTTTCTGGTCAGCTTTATTACCTGTGTCTTAGCGAATGTGGCGGTATTATTTTCAGTCGTGTTTGTTTGTTTGTTCTTCCGTGGACAAGATATCTCAAGAACCAATGGATGGATTTGGATGAAACTTTCAGGGATGTTTTTCCTCATGACTGGCACAAACTGATTAGATTTTGGGATTGATCTGGTACCTAGCAAGGATTCAGGATTATTTTTCCGTTTTTTTTTTTTACTTAATTTTCGAGAGTGGTCGGATTCATTTTTAGTATTCTCGTTTGTGAGAGCAGTTGAGTTTATTTCAGATATTCTCATTTTAAAAATAATCTCTGGTAAATCGTTGAGAGGACGTTGGTGTTGCCTTGGCGGAGGTTTGCACTCTCTGAGTGCTCTTGTGTTTGAATGGTTCTCAATGCTGTTTAGTTCAACTCTGATAAAGCAAATCTAATGATCGAATTTATTCCAGCTATGGCTGTCTCATTTTATTTTCAGTCATAATATCTAGAGTATCCTATTTTTGAGATTGCAGTGTGTGATTTCAAAGGTCATTTGGCTGTTATTTCTAGTAGGTTAAGATATGGTATTGTCATATAAAGTCTCTCTTGTTGGCTCAGTTTATGCATTGCCATTTTAGGAAAGTTATTATCTATTAAAGCATTTATAGTGTAAGTTTAGTACAAAAGAACCTTAATCTCAAGAGGTGAAGTAACAATTAATAAAACTTCAATAAAACTTCAAGTTGCAATAAAGAAAATATATGAGTATGTCTGTGTGTGTGTAAATATAACTACACACACACACACGCACACATACATGCATATATACATAATGACACACTAGCATGTGTACATATATGCATTATTTCACCCATACATACATGCACATACACACACAAACAAACCCACATACACACACACACACACACACACACACACACACACACACCACTTACAGATGAAGAAACTGTAGACAGATAGATGGAAACTGAGCAATAATCCCTTTTGTGTGTGTGTGTGTGTATGTATGTATGTATTTATCTGTGTCTGTACACACACACACACACACACACACACACACATGCAAAGTGGGTGAGTTTCTTTCGAGTGTTGAGCCTCATGGAAGCAATGACTGAAACCTTTGACATTATGTCGTGCTTGAGAAGAAGACCCATTGAGCTGAGCAAAATCACAGTCATGGCAGATACTGGTGTCACACAAACGGCACCTGTGCCAATGGTACGTAAAAGCACCCATTACACTCTCGGAGTGGTTGGCATTAGGAAGGGTATCCAGCCATAGAAAGCCATGCCAAATCAGACTGAAATTTGGTGCAGCTCTGGTCAAACCGTCCAACCAGTGCCAGCATGGACAACAGATGTAAAATGATGATGATGATGATGATACACATACATACATAACATACATACATATATATATATATATATATATATATATATATATATATATATATATATATATATACATACACACACACACACACATATATATATATATATATATACATACACACACACACACATATATATATATATATATATATATATATATATATATATATAGACATACACACATATATATATATATATATATACACACATTCATATACATTCACACACACCACACCACAGACACAGACAAGCACATTTCAAAAGTTTAATTGTAACTTCAAAATATTGAATTTTATATCATGCATGTATATATATGTAGTCATTAAGAATATGTAATTATTATCAAATATAATATATAAATGTGTGCATCCATCTATATTTATGTCTGTGTTTATATTTACTGTTGTAAATTGGCCTGGCGTTAACAGTTCAATAATTAGAGATCTATGAAATCACTACCTGTCTGAAATAAATACTGAGGTCAATATCATTGACCGACACCTTTGAAGGCATTGCCTCAGCTTGGCTACAGTCCAATAACTGAAACCATTTAAAAGACCATCAATGCGATAATATTTATTAAAAGAAATAAAGCAAAACACAAACAATGAAGTTGATAGTTAAAAATAATCATTTCCACACTTCCACCAAATCAATATAGTTTTAATTTTGTTCATTCATTTGTAATTTATCCGTGTTATATAATTTCTTTCCATTTTTTTTTTTTTTAACTGCTTTGGTTGTAGGTGGAATTGTGTGTGGTTAAGGAATTTGATTCATCATAAAAAAAATAAAAGAAAAAATTAAATGGTATTATTGTGCAACCACCTGATTTCAGGTTCAGTCCCACTGTACAGTAGCTACTTGGGCAAGTGTCTTCTGCTACAATCTTGGCACACCGATGTTTTGTAAGTGAATTTGGTAGACAAAAACTGTATGGAAACCTGTTGTGTATGTGTGTGTATATGTGTGTGAGTGAAGACATGTGGCTTAGTGGTTAGGGTATTTACCTTGCGATCGTAAGGTCATGAGTTCAGTTCCCAGCAATGCGTTGTATCCTTGAGCAAGACACTTTATTTCATATTGCTCCAGTTCACGCAGCTGGCAAAAGCGAGTAGTGCCTGTATTTCAAAGGGCCGGCCTTGTCACATTCTGTGCCACACTGAATCTCCCCAGAGCTATGTCAAGGTTTCACATGTCTGTAGAGTTCTCTGCCACTTTCACATTAATTTCACGAGCAGGTTATTCTATTGATTGGCTCAACTGGAACCCTCATCGTCATAACTGATGGAGTCATAGTTTATGTGTATGTGTATGTATCTTTGAGTCTATGCTTGTCCCCACCTCATTGACACACACACACTCGGCTACTGGTGTTGGTTTGTTTATGTCACCATAACTTGGCAGTTTGGCGAAAGATACTGATGAAATAAATACCAGACTTTAAAAGTAAGTACTAAGGTTGATCTGCTTAGCCAAAACCCTTCAAAATGGTACCTCACCATAGCTGCAGTTCAGTGACTAAAGCAAGTAAAAGATAAAAAAGAATCTAGAAGTTTGTGAGTGAAATTGGTTGATGAAAAATTTGTATGGGACCCCATTGAAAGAACTATATCTGTCTTTCAAGTGTTGGACTTAACCTGTTGCTTGGTATGACCCTGGTATCACATCTGGTCCTTGTGTAACTTTAGTGGAGTCTACCCTGTTGCAAGCATTCAGGCCAGGCCGTTTTTCTATGCTTACCTTCATTCTATCCTCCTACCAGCCTTAGAACTCCCTAACGTTGTCAGGGGCACTGTCTGTCCTCATTGTTGACTAATCTAACAAAATAGAAATTAATAAACAAAACTTGTATGAAACTAACTGCTCTCCTTCGTATTTTCATCCTCCCTATTTTATTACCTCTTTGTGTGTGTGTGTGTGTGTGTTTCTTGAATGACTTCTATTTTAGTTTTGGTTCATGGTTGACTGTTTAATGACAAAAAGAGCATTAAAATGTAAAAATAATTTTCTATGTTAATAATGCGGTCATCCAAATTTACAAACAGGTAAAAAAAAAAAAAATATATGAAATAGAAGAGGAAGACGAGCAAAGCTAACACCAAAAACAAACAAACAAACTAACAAACAAAAATACATGCTTTCCAGTTATGTCAGTTAGCATGGCTATGAAAAGCAGCACCAGCATCAATACTTTTCAAACAATTAGCACTTAAGAAATTAAGTGATCACCAAACTAAATATAATATTGATTTCATTTCTGACAGAACACAATACCATCATTTGAATCAATCTGAACACATATTTATTTTATTAACCCTGAAAGGACAGGGCTGTTAAAAATCAATTTCTGCTGGATTTGAACTCAGATTGTTGGGAGTTGAAATGAAATACATTATTGTAATTAGGACCAGTGCCCTATGAATTTTGCACTCAATTCCAGAACATGAAATGGTACTTCCTTTATTTTGTGTGTGTTGGTGGAGAAAGAAGTCTGCTGAAAGGAACTCTGTGCATTGCTTTTGCACTCTGAGACCAATGAAGTCCATATCTTTTATCTTTTACTTGTTTCAGTCATTGGACAGCAGCCATGCTGGAGCACCTCTTCGAAGGATTTTGTCGAACACATCGACCCCAGTACTTTTTTATTTTCAAGTTTTATGATGCTTATTCTATTGGTCTCTTTTGCCAAACTGCTGTGTTCCGAAAATGTAAACAAACCAACATGGGTTGTCAAGTGGTGGTGGTCATGAACAAACATGCACAGGCACACACACTCATGCATGCACATACACATGTATATATACATACATGCATATATATATATATATATATATATATATACATATATATATATATATATATATATATATGATATACACACACACACACACACACACACACACATATATATATATATGTATGTATGCACATACACACGTGTGTGTGTGTTGACAAAGATTTGGCATGTTCATTGGAGATATCTTGTAACATTTACACCCTTGAAGAGCTGTAACTCATTATGTAGGTGAACTTAGCTATTCTATAGGGGTATATGAAATGAGTACAAGACTCAGTACTAGGATCAGTATAATACATATGAAACCCTTGAAAGGTGTTATTCTAGCATGACCTTTGTCCAGTGACTGGAACCAGCAAATATTTTGGTTTCTTATTTCGGTATAAGGCCAGGAAACTAGTAGATATTAAAAATAAATGTTTATTTTACAATAATAATACACGATTTCATTACATCTCATATCCATGGTTGGATGATTTAGAATTATCTGTCTAATTCTCTGGTCACGCCCACCAATTACGTTACGATCCAATGATTGGATATGCATATGTACATATGTGCGTATATGTAAGATATATAAAAAAATATTGATATTGATTAATGAACTGTGTTATTACTTACTTGGAGCATAATAAAGATAACAGGATGAGAGGGGACACACACACACACACATTTGCGCAAAGCATTTTGGACAGAATGTTATGAGTGTTGTGAAAATTCTTAATCTCTTTCAATGCATTCAAGTAAATAAACCTACAGTATGAGTATGAGAGTGAAAGAGCGAGAGAGAGTGCATCATCGTCATCATCATCATCATCACCTTTGCTTCAATGTCATCATCATCATCATCATTATTATTTTTATAACATCTCCCTTTCCATGCTTGTATGGAATGTGAAGGCGCATGGCTCAGTGGATAGAACGTCGGGCTCACAATCATGTGGTAGTGAGTTCAGTTTCTGGACTGGGCTGTGTGTTGTGTTCTTGAGCAACACCTTGTCCAAGGAATCATACAGTGGGGCTGAACTCAGAATCATGTGGTTGGGAAGCAAGCTTCTTACCACTCAGCCAAGTGTGGATATATAAACACACACGATGGGATTCTTTCAGTTTCCATGTACCAAATCCCCAAATTCACTTACAAGAGACTTTGGTCATAAATTCTAGCTGTATCTCATTTAATATACTTTCTTTAGGAAAATTATAAGACTATTTATGCTAGTATGTAATAAATAAACAGTTTAACACAACCATCATTTCTTGACTAATTCTTCTTCATTCTTTTTATTATTTATATTCTGTTCCATAAACCACTAAGAACCTTTTTATTCCAATATATATATGGTTCCATGGAAGAATGAAAATGATAGATACTACTTGTATGACAAGGATGTTCATTTACAGCTATGTTGCAATATTAAGAAAAAGAAGCATACACATGCACTCACACACACACACACACACACACACACATGTGGTGGTTGCCTACTCCTTATGTAGAGTCTGACCACCGTCTGTACCTACACCTTAGAACCATCGTGGCATCTGATGTGGATTTTGAAACCAGACAATGCAGTTAAGTTCTGATCTTTGTTGATCTTAAAATGTCTTTTGAGGCCTCCGTTAGATTTGTGAACCTTCTGGCATACATTGCATTGAAAGGTGTGCACAGACATATAGGCAGATTAGTTGGTGGAGGTTCGTTTTCCATGGGTTCCCAAATGAGATTTGATTTCTTAACCACACAACCAAACTTGCATTTCTTTCAATAATGAGTGAGTGTATGTATGTATGTATGTATATAGGTTGTGTGTGTGTGTTTGTTGTGTGTGCGTTGGTGGCTGTGTGTGTGTGTGTATGTGTCTAGATGTATGTGTGCAATATGAATGAAGTTGTAAAGACAGTACGGTTTACCAAAGTTTAATCTGGCGAATTATCAAAATCCCACTGAAGACCAACTGTGAAAATATTGCTTATATAACATCCTGTACGGGTATGGTAGAAAAGAATAACATAAAATAGCAGGAGCTCAATGGAAAAGAAGGTGAGGATCGGAAGAGTTTGGTATGGCATGAAATTAGACAGCTCAGAATATATAAAGGGATTACAGAAATAAAGATGAAATAACATAACTAAATTATAATGACACTGAACATACATGATAAAATACTGAATATACACCACGAAATATAATAAAATTGATTAATATAACAGGTGTGTAAACATATATGCAAAGATATATAAATTACGTGTCAAATTGTTTGAAAATGCTAACTATGTGAAAGTAAGAGGAACATACTCTTCCGGGTTTTGCTGGAAACTGTTGATGAAGTGTCAGTCATCAGAATTAGATATGATTCATCATCATCGTCATCATCGTTTAACGTCCGCTTTCCATGCTAACATGGGTTGGACAATTTGACTGAGGATTGGCTGCACAATTTGACCAGATGGCTACACCAGGTTCGAATCTGATCTAGCAGAGTTTCTACAGCTGGATGCCCTTCCTAATGCCAACCACTCCGAGAGTGTAGTGGATGCTTTTATGTGCCACCGGCACGAGGGCCAGTCAGGTGTTTGACATATTATCATCGTCATCGTTTTAATGTTTGCTTTTCCATACTTACAAGTGAAATCGTAGTCATGGCCAATGCCAGTGTCGCATATCTGACACCAGTGCAGGTGGCATGTAAAAAGCATCCTTCAAACTTTGGGCCTCACTGAGGCAGTGACAAGTGACCGAGACCTTTGGCACTACACCATACTTGAGAAGACCTGTCAAGCCAAGTGAGATTGTAGTCATGGCTGATGCTGGTGTTTTGTAACTGGCATCTGTGCTGGTGGCACATAAAAAGCACCCGCTACACTCTTGGTGTGGTTGGCATTAGGAAGGGCTGTAGAAACATGCCAAATCAAACTGGAACCTGGTGCAGCTGCTCAGCTTACCAGTTTTCTGTCAAACTGTCCAACCCATGCTAGCATGGAAAATGGATGTTAAATGATGAGGAGGAGGAGGAGGAGGACGGTGACGATGTATGTATGTATGTATGTATGTATCAGATGATGGTACATTGGGGCAGTTTCTATGGTTGGATGTGCTTCCTCATGCCAAACTTTATTTGTTTGCAAGTGAGATGATAATTTCCTTATCTATCAGACAACAAACAGCCCGGGATGTTGGTTACATGGAGAGATGGAAGTAAATGATGGCCTTTTGTTTACAGTCAGTGAAAACACACAAAGATAACAGAAAATGTGAATTCAATCACACAAACACACACACACACACACAGACATATGATAGTGTTCTTTCAGTTTCTGTGTACCAAATCCACTCACAATTCTTTGGTCAGCCTGGGACTGTAGTAGAAGAGTAGCACTGTATGCCCAAGGTGACATGCAATGAGACTGATCCCAATACCACATGGCTGTGATGCAAACCTGTTAACCACACAGCCATTTCTGCATCTATATACACACACACACACACTGACCAACAGTCATACTATAATTGACCCTAGTTTATTTAGCTTGAAACTAGCTATGCAAGCACATTTCATTTATTAATAATCCTCCCTATTATAGGCACAAGACTGAAATTTTAGGGGATGGTTTAAGTCGATTATATTGACCCCAGTACTTGATTAGTACTTATTTTATCAACTCCAAAAGGATGAAAGGCAAAGTTGACCTTGAACTCAATGTAAAGATGATGAAATACCACTAAGTATTCTATCCGTTCTGCTAACGATTCTGCCAGCTCACCGCCATTTTTCATTTCTTAATAATATAATTTGTTTGATTTCAGTTATAAAACAAGTTGGTTCAAAGCCAATACACTGTTTCAGAATGGCTAGATGTAGATCATGGGCAGTTAAATTTAAGGTTTATATTCAAAGCTTACGATATTCTAAGTGGAATATGAGAAGTTAAATCTTGAATAATATGTCCAAATCTTAACAAGTATTTCAGTCAAATGAATTATACCTCAGTGTATTCATATTTCCAAGAAGATATATAATATTATGAAATGAAATTGAATACTGAACATAATGTTATGAAACAGGTGTAATTTGACCTCCTATTGCATTGTTGCTTATTACATTTAGTTTATCATGCATTGTGAAACAAGGAAAGTTAGGTTTGAAAGTATATTTAATGAGTTTAACTCATACATATGATGTAAGTTCAAAAGCATCATATTAAATTAATACAAATTAAATTAATACAAATCTGCTTTACTTTAAAATTTGAAGTCAAGAACTATTTTTTTTGTAAAGAAAAGAAAATCTATCTGAAACAAGGGTGTCAATAATTAAATTTATTCAAGTGTTCAAAGTTTTGGTTTGCAATATAATAGAATTAATTATATGCTTGTAAATGTGTGTTTTTAAGATAAGAAAATGATATATTGCATTAAATAACGAGAAGATGAACTGATGTTAAAAATTAGATAAGAAATAGAAATTGAAAATATCAAAGATCTGTATATTATATTAAAAAGGGTATCTAATTTATTATGAAAGTTCCATATATTTCAATTTAGATAAATAAGACAGATTGCATATGTCAAATATTCTTCACAACTGCAACAGTTCATATATTAAATAATTGACTTCACATATAATGATACAAATCTACTTTTGTGGGGTGAGGACACCATGAGTTAAAACACTCTCTTAGGCAGTTTTATATTTTTTGCTATCTTACAAATGGTTTACAAATGATTTTTAGTGCAGACAACCCCTTATGTATGCAGCTAGAGATTGGTTCTTTTGAGGAAAGCAAGATCTTATATACGTCAGAAAAACAGGATGAATAGCATTTGTTTGGAAAGCGGACGTTAAACGATGATGATGATAATGATGATGTTTCTATGGTTTGAGGTAACGAATCAATTTCCATTCAATGTTACTGCCTGCTTTTTTTTCTCTTTAAGGGATCATATATATTTCAGACAAGTTAATGTCTTTACTTATGAGCAGGTATCAGAATGTGTTCTTTGCATACATTCTGAATGGGTGTATTGGTTAATCCTATAAAAATATCTTGATGTAGTCTTGTATTAACTATTGTGCTATAAACAGTACCTTTGAAAATTCAACTATAATCAAGTGAATATTGAGTCAGATGCATGCAGTTGCAAAGATGTACATATTGGATGAATTATAGAGTTTGGTTTAAGCTCATAATTTATAAGAACTGTGAAAAATTTGGTATCATCATCATCATCATCATCATCGTTTAACGTCCGCTTTCCATGCTAGCATGGGTTGGACGATTTGACTGAGGACTGGTGAAACCGGATGGCAACACCAGGCTCCAGTCTGATTTGGCAGAGTTTCTACAGCTGGATGCCCTTCCTAACGCCAACCACTCAGAGAGTGTAGTGGGTGCTTTTACGTGTCACCCGCACGAAAACGGTCACGCTCGAAATGGTGTCTTTTATGTGCCACCTGCACAAGCCAGTCCAGGGGCGCTGGCAACGATCTCGCTCGAAAATCCTACAGGAGCCAGTCAGGCGGTACTGGCAACGGCCACGCTCAAAATGGTGCATCTCATGTGCCACCCGCACAAGAACCAGTCCAGGGGCACTGGCAACGATCTTACTTGGCTTGCCGGGTCTTCTCACGCACAGCACAAAAAAAACTTTTATAATGTTCTTATTTATTAAAAATTTTATAATATGTGCAGCTGGGTGGATCAGTATTTTTTGGAGCAGTTGAAAGAATATTTTGAATATAAATGTGGAAACGTTTTGATTAAAAGGAGTGTTATACCAAGGTGGTGGTTCTTTTCATTTTTGGTTTTAATGTGAGTTTCTGAGTTATTTTTTCTCTTATGTAGCTAATGCTTTCAGGAATCAACTGTGTAATAGTGTCTTATTGGTAATATTCCTAAGCATCATTGAATGCTGCTTTGTTGGATGACAAGCTGGATATGCAAAGTGAGATGTTTTTTGACCAGGTTACACAAAACATTATTGGGGAGTCAATGTATGTTGTGCATAATATATCTGATTTTCTGCATGTTACAGAATTGTGAATTTTGTAAATTGAACACTTCATCAAGATATTTCAATATCATAATGTTAGATTCAGTTGTTATTCAGTTGAGCTAAGCAAAATAACATACGAAAGTCCTTCCTGAATCTCTTAATATTGTGTTTATGTATCTTTCTAAGTATAGCAAAACTGTTTGCACTGTATAAATTTCCGAGAACATGTGAGAACTTGGCATGTAAGCAAGTAAAGTTACTTTGTTTCACAATGTTGCTCCCATGCCTGTAGCAAATGGAATGTTTGAATGTTTCTTAATTCATATACAATTGTCAAAGAATAATGCTTGCCCTGACTTGTAGAGTTATATTGATTTCAGAATTAGTGATGGGTGAAAAGGTTTTTATGAAAGAACGAATATATCATACAAGCATATGTATTAAACAGCCTTAATTCAGGACAAACTTATGTCTCAGTGACATATGATATAATATGATATAATAAATATGATATATATTATACGTAACCACAAATGCATAACAGGTTATATTATATATTACTTGCATACACACATATACATGCACTCATACACATGTATGTAATACAAATAACTATTAGAAAATGGTTGTTTTTGGCTGCAGATTATCTCATATGATTCTCTTTGAGGAATTTCATCTCTTATAACTGCATCTTATATATCTTGAATATGTTGTATAAATGCATATGTCTTTTATATATATATGTGTGTGTGTGTGTAGATACCATCATCATCGTTTAATGTCCGTTTTCTATGCTGGCATGGGTTTGACGGTTTGACTGGGGACTGGCAAGCCAGGAGGCCACACCAGGCTCAAATCTGATCTGGAAATGTTTCTACAGCTGGATGCCTTTCCTAATGCCAACCACTCAGGCAGCACTGGCATCGGCCACGTCTGGATGGTGCTTTTTATGTGCCACTGGCACAAGTACCAGTCAGGGCAGGAAATCTGGCATCGATCATGTTTGGATGGTGGTTTTTACATGCTACCTGCATGTGCTTTTAACATTCCACCTGGGGAGCCAATCAGGCGGCTCTGACAGTGACCCACACATGAATGGTTGCTTATTGCATGCCATCAGCACTGGTAATGGCCACAACTACAATTTCCATTTGATTGTGATTTGATTTGATTTTGATTTACTTGACTCTATAGGTCTCCTCAAGCGCAGCATTTCACCCAACAATTCAAAGGCTGGTTATGTGACACTGGTGTAGGCTTCAGCTGTGATCTCACTTTCCTTGCCAGCTCTTCTCAATCACAGCATATCTCCAGAGGTCTCGGTCTTTTGTCATTGCCTCTGTGAGGCCCAGTGTTCAAAGGTCATGCTTCACCACCTCATCCCAGATCTTCCTGGGTCTCCCTCTTTCACGGGTTCCCCACACTGTTAAGGAGTGATACTTCTTTACACAGCTCTCCTCATCCATACGTAACACATGACCATACCAGTGCAATCGTCCCTCTTGCACACCACATCCAATGCTTCTTATGTCCAACATCTCTCTCAGGGAACTTACACTTTGTCGTGTGTGCACACTGACATTACACATCCAGCGGATCATACTAGCATCATTTCTTTTAAGCCTACACATATCTTTAGCAGTCATGGCTCATATTTCACTACTGTGTAGCATGGCAGTTCGCACACATGCATCGTATGATCTACTTTTCACTCTGAGCGAGAGGCCCTTTGTCACCAGTAATGGTAGGAGCTTTCTGAACTTTGCCCAGGCTATTCTTATTCTAGTGGCAATGCTCTCTGAGCATCCACCCCCACTACAGACTTGGCCACCTAGGTAGCGGAAGCTATATATATATATATATATATATATATATATATATATATATATATATATATATATATATATATATATATATAATGGTTGTGCTCCAGCATGACTGCAGCTTTAAAGTTGAAACAAAATATAAAGAGTTATATATATGAAAATACCTTTTTTTTTTGGTTTGATAAGATCTTTGTTATTTATATCTGTTCTAGAAATGTCTCTTCTTCATTGTCTGAAATAATCATTTGTGATTCTGTTAAATCTTGAAGGTCTTCATATGTGACAGGTCTCATCACTTTGCAATAAATTCTGGATATCAATCAAACATTCGATCATCTCCTTCAAGTATATCCTCCTCCTCATCGTCATCATCATCAGCAGCACTACTATCATTCCAATGTACACTTTTCTATGCTTACATGGATCAGGTAGAATTTGTTGATGCAGATTTTTCTGAGGGCAAAACAACCTTCCTGCCATTATGCTTCAGTTGTTCCCAAGCAACATAATATTTCTCCATGACTGGATATGATTTTATGGATGAATGGATGCAAGTGATACTGTTTGTAAGATGGTCTGTCTGTTTGTCAGAGAGAGAGAAGGAGAGAGAGCTATATATATTCTTTAACCCTTTGGCATTAAGATTATTCCGTCAAGTGTAAGGCTTTTTTATTCACATTTTAAAAAATTAATTATGCATTATCTTATAGCTTTGAGGTTTCAATGATGTGATTGTTTCTTCTTCAGAATGACATTGTAGGGTAGGTGTGAGATATCAGATCTGGCCAATTTAAACATAAATCAGGTAGAATATTTGGGCCAGATGTGGCCTGTTTAAATATCAAAGGGTTAATTACCTATTAAAGTGTTACCCACAAAACACCTTAGAGTATGTTTAGTTCCTCTGAAGGAACTAAAGTTCCTCTGAAGGAACTAAAGTTCCTCTGAAGGAATTTGTTTTTGTTTTGTTTTTTTGCTGCATATTTACTATAAATTTACATTGTACTCTTTCTCTTTCCCTCTCTCTCTCTCTCTCTCTCTCTCTCTCTCTCTCTCCCTCTCTCTCATACACACACACATACACAAACACATGTGTTCACCTGCTAATGAGTTACCCAGGAAATACTTTAGGTTACACTGACTTGTTCCTCGTTCTTTCACAGTTATGTTACTCCCTTTCTCTGTCTGTCTGTCTGTCTGTCTGTCTGTCTGTCTGTCTGTCACTCTGTGCCACATACTTACCATGTCTTCCATTCTGTTGCCACACACACACACACACACATACACACATTATAAATGAACCATAGTTTGAAGCATCTTCATTAGTCGGTAATGTGTTATTATGTGTTATTTATCATCCATTAATTTCTGCTTGTATTTTTCTGTCTTCCAGGGAATACCATTAGTAATCTTGTGATGATAATCCCACCCGTGTTTCTGGCTGTATTGGCATTGAGACAGAAACTCGAGATGAGGTTGCTGATGTGTAACATTAGTCTGCTAAGTAAGTAAATTATTTCTTTTATCTTTGTATCTGTTTCTTCTTTCACTCTTTATATTTCATTTTAACTTTTTTTTATTACCCTTTCATTTTTACCTCATGTCTCTTACCCAATGTCTCTTAAATTTACCTTGCTACTTTTTAACCTCTTACTTTCACCCTCTTTATTTTTTCCATCTCTCTTACTCTGTCACTTTTACCCAATGCTTTTTACCCCTTCACTTTATACCCTTTCTCTTTTATCTCCTCTCTTTTACTCTATCATTTTTACTTTTCTCTTTTACTCTATCACTGTTCCCATTTCTTTTATTCTTTTTCCATTTCTCTTTTAACTTTTTTTTTACTCTATTTTCTTCGCACTTTCTCTTTTACTTAACTTGTTTTTTTTTATTTTATTCACTTTTATTCTGTACCATCTGTTCTATCTCTTTTACTCTACCAATTCTTCATAGCCTTCTTTTTCTTCTCTCCGTCTGATTTATTCTCATTTTGTTTTTCCTATCTTTTCTACCCCGTCTCTTTTATGCTACCATTTTTAACTCTTTCTCCTTACTCTTTCTATTTTTTCTATTTTACCTTATCTCTTTTATCTATCTGTTCTATTCTTTCTTTTGATTCTATCTCCTTAGTTCTATCACTTCCTATTCTATTCCTCTTACTCTATCATTTTTAGCTCTTTCGCATTTGCTGTCTCTTTTCTTCAATTTTATTCTATCACTTTTACTCTTTACCACTTTCACTTTCCTCCTTAATCTAGTAATCTTAACTCTTCTATCACATTTTATTCTCATATATGTTCCCTGTTGCTTTTTTATCTTTTCTTTCAGGAAAATTGTGAAGGTTGATTTTATCATATATATATATATATTTATAAACAAAATTAAGGGTTCAGCAACAGGTTGCTTCACCACATACCAAAGTTATGTAATATATATATATATATATATATATATAACATGAAATACATAGATGTCCTTCAGCTAACTAGAACTCAGTGATGTTCTTTGTTTTTAGGCTAGACAGTATATTCTACCTATAGTCAAACTAACTTAGCAATATATACTACACCAACCGCATATAATTGACTCTTCTTATATCAGTCACTGATCAATATCAGAAGCAACTGTTAAGTTAGTGCTATAACATACTTAATGTAATGAGCACCGAAAATCTAATTGGAAATGATTACGTGGTGAGGAAAAGATAGCATTAAATCATCATTGTTGTCATCGTCATCATCATTATCATCATCATTATTTCATATTTGTTGGTAAGCGTTGGACACTCAGCAATGCATGTAGACTTCATCTTACTGAGGTATTGATGAGAGGATCAGAGTAAATTTACAATCTTGTACGGTAGGCACAGGAATGGCTGTGTGGTAAGTAGCTTGCTTACGAACCACATGGTTCCAGGTTCAGTCCCACTGCGTGGCACCTTGGGCAAGTGTCTTCTACTTTAGCCTCGGGCTGACCAAAGCCTTGTGAGTGGATTTGGTAGACGGAAACTCAAAGAAGCCCGTCGTGTATATATATATATATATATATATATATATATATATATATATATATATATATATATATGTATATGTGTGTGTGTTTGTGTGTCTGTGTTTGTCCCCCTAGCATTGCTTGACAACCGATGCTGGTGTGTTTATGTCCCCGTAACTTAGTGGTTCGGCAAAAGAGACCAATAGAATAAGTACTAGGCTTACAAAGAATAAGTCCCAGTGTCGATTTGCTCGACTAAAGGCGGTGCTCCAGCATGGCTGCAGTCAAATGACTGAAACAAATAAAAGAGTAAAAGGGTAAAAGAGTAGTTTGCATTGAAAATTAGTATATGTTAGAATATAAAGTACTCTGAGGCATTCTTTGCATAAAAAATAACAGTCAAGTTTATTGACCCCTAAAAAGGATGAAAGGTGAAGTTGACCTTAGTGGAATTTGAACTCATTATGCAAAGGGTCAAAAGAAACGCTGTGAAATATTTTGTCTGACAAGCTAACGATTGTGCCAGCTTGTAACCATAAGGTTTTAATCTATAACAATTTTTGTATGAGCCAATGAGGAAGTCTACATATTTACTCAAACTGCTAGAGAAAGCAATCAAATAACACTCATATCATTTTAGAAAAGGAAGGACACATTGGAAAAATTGTTGTTGGCACTCTGTCGCTTACGACGTCGAGGGTTCCAGTTGATGCGATCAACGGAACAGCCTGCTCGTGAAATTAACGTGCAAGTGGCTGAGCACTCCACAGACATGTGTACCCTTAACGTAGTTCTCGGAGATATTCAGCGTGACACAGTGTGACAAGGCTGTCCCTTTGACATACAGGTACAACAGAAACAGGAAGTAAGAGTGAGAGAAAGTTGCGGTGGAAGAGTACAGCAGGGTTCGCCACCATCCCCTGCCGAAGCCTCATGGAGCTTTAGGTGTTTTTGCTCAATAAACCCTCACAACGCCCGGTCTGGGAATCGAAACCGCGATCATATGTCTGCGAGTCCGCTGCCCTAACCACTGGGCCATTGCGCCTCCACTGATCATGGTTAACCTGGGGTTAAACAACAACAGCTGCCAATATGTATTTATACTATTTATTATAGTCTTGAGCCTATGTAGGCTTTATGTAGATGTTGTCCTTATTTAACCCTAGGTTAGCCTAATGAAGCAGATTTAGGTTCAAAGGATCAAAGACATTCTAGTTCTAGCTATGATCATTTAGTTAGGTGTGGGTAGGGTAATCCAGTACAATGTATCAAGGACTACATTTATTAATAGTCCTTCCCTTTTGTTTGTCCCTAAATAGTCATGTGATCAACTAGAAATAGCAGCCAAATTATCCTCTTATTTCAAATCCTATAGTCTTAGAAAAAGAAAAGACACATTGATTAATGTAGTCCCAGATACGCTGAGGGTGGAAGTTCTTGTTGTTGTTGCTGTCATTGTCATTTAGTCTTCGATCAGCTCTGATCAGATAGAACTATTATCAAAATCATAGTTTTGCATGATCATAGTGTGGTCATGACCATCCCATCTTTTTTCCTTGGCACAGTGGAATCTATATTAGCCAACCTGTCTTTCATTTCTAAGACTTAAAGTGTGTGATTTGAAGGAACTTTGCAATTATTTCTAGCAGGTCAAAGGACTATAATGAGGCTCTATTGTCTGAACTTATGAGTGTGTGTATGTGTTTTGGGTTTGGGTTGGGAGTTTGTTTGTAAACAGAACTAGTAATTGTTAACTCCATATTGCATAAATTCTCAAGAATTACCTGGACCATAATGGAAGCTATGAACAAGAGGATTTAAAGTAAATATCTATGTCTTTGTGAAAAGCAATTCCATTGGTATTTTTGGCTACTGGTTATTTTGCAATCTTAATAATACTTTGCAAGGATATCAAAGAATAGTTTTATAGAATAATGTCTTTTATTCACATTTGGAATATGATTTTCCGTTGTCTTTTTTCTTCGTTTTCTTTTCTTTTGATTTGTTTTGCTCTGTTTACATACATATGTATACCTAGTAGCATGCTTTCAATTTTACATGAATATGTACTCACATGAATATATACTTCCATATAAAATGTTTATTTATACTTCCACACGAATATATATACTTATACATAAGCATGTGTCCTCACACATACATACACATATTACACACATAAGCATACAGGCATCATAATTTTCATTGTATGCTTTCATTATGGTTAGATAAATATTTGATTTCTATATGCTGTGGTTGTTGTGGCTGTGATCAAAGTTATTCCTTTTAAACCATCCTATTTGTGTTCCAGGCTTTGTATAGTCCAGTTTACATTATCCATTATGTCATTTTCCTTTTGAAACAATAAGGTATGATTTGTTGGAAATTTGGTTGATATTTATTTTTAGAATGATCACATGCAGGCTTCCTTATTCATTTAATACATTTGTTATTAGAATTGTTGCCCTTTCTTCAGGCTACAAACTTTTGAGCAAGCCACATGACTGGTACATATTTTAGCGTGAATAAGCAATTTGGGCTTTAGTTGGAAACGGAATTCAGAATATAAAGGACTGTGACTAAATACCACTAGCGTTTTCTTTTTATCTCCTAAGTTCACTGCTTGTTGATGGAGTGAGGAAAGCTTTGGTGGTTAGAGGTGTTGGAGTGAGAGAGGCAAGAGAATTTATAAATGATAGAAAAACTTGGAGAGTGTTTGTGGATGGATGAGTGAATTTGATGTTGCTCAAAGAGGTACGGAACCAGCATGATGCAGTGGGGGTAAACCAGCATATGTTGTCGGGCCCCACTGCTGATATTGGGGGTTGCATTCTATGCCTTGATCCGAGCATAGAACGGGGCTCACCTTTTTGAGTTGGGAAATGAATGGAATGCCTGGTGTGTGTCTTGTGGCTACCCCCTCCTAAAAAACTGGGGAATAGGCCTAGATATATAATAAAAGAAAAAAGTTCACTGCTCTACAAAGCTGGATATGCTGATGATGCTGTCAGCTGATTCTGACTAGCAGAATGTATCCTTTCAGCAAGAAACAGAAGTGCAGATACTCCAATCTAGTTTCTAATAACAGTTTCGAAGGTAGGTACAACGCCAGAAATCTCAAATCTTGGAACATTTTATTATAGTACCCCAAGTATGTAACTGGTACTTCATTTTATCAATCTCAAAAGAACATAAAGTAGTGTTCCACTGACCCTATAGTACCCAGCTGGTATCAATCCTGACAAGAGGAAAAGCAAAGTTAACTTCAATGGAATCTGAACTCAGGACTATTTTATCTGGCACAGTAACAATTCTGCCAGTTTGCTACCTTAATAATAATAATAATAATAATAATAATAATAATGCTTGGAACCACAGATTTTCTTGTCAGTTGTTTGACCTTAACCAGTTGAGCATGTCCCTTGGTGGCTGACGATATGTGCATCTCTGATCACGAGCAGAAGCAGTGGGGTAGCATCATAGCCATGTGTTGAGAGGAATTCTTTGGGGTTTGGATAATTCACCTTTGGAAACATGGGTGTTTTGCTCATCATCCTTAAACAAACCTTATTCAGGGACCTTTTGAGCGGGATGGGCTACTCGACCTGAAGAAAATTCTAACTGGTCCCCATCTGCGAGGTCATGCGCTGTTTATCTTGATATGAGATCACAATGTTGCACACATATAGTTGTAATGGATGTGCCTGGTGTACCCTTATCAGACAGGTAGTCATGATGGGTATACAGGATTTTGTATATTTTACCCCAGTGTCACTTTGATGGTATGCACTGCTCTCTCACTCAATAATAATAATAATAATAATAATAATAATAATAGTAATAATCATAATGATAATAATAATAATCGTTTTTACTATGAGCACAAGGCCTGAAATCTGGTGGGAGGGAGATTGTTGAATACTTTGACATTAGTGCTCAACTGGTACTTATTTCATCGACCTCAAAAGAATAAAATGCAAAGTTGACCTCAACAAAATTTGAACTCAGAATGTAAAGACTTGAAATGCCAGTAAGCATTTCATCTAGGGTGTTAACAATTCTTTCTGTAGTAGTTTCTTTCTGTGATCTCAGAGATCATGCGAAGACTGTAGGTATATCCCATTCCTCCAGACTAAATCAATAGAAAAAAATTTTAGCTGTGCTGCTGCTGCTGTTGTTGTTGTTGTTGATGGTGGTGGTGGTGGTGGGGGGAGATGGTGTTATAATTCTTATATATCAGAGTTCTAAACTTCATAATTGTGTCAGATGCAGCTTATAGAGAGCTAGATGCTGGAATCTGATACAGTAAAGAATTAGAACAACTGCAGCCACTACAGGCAGCTGCAAAAAAATCTGCAACATCAGCAACAAACACAATTATTGTTTTTTTTTTGTTTCCAATATTTTCTTTTTGTATATTTCATTTAGTGATTTTATTTCCAGGAATATTTGTCGTTGTTGTTGTTGCTTAACTTCCAAGTTGGCTCTGATCAAAAGGCAGACATTCAAATTATGACCATCCTGTCATAGGTTGTGTAAAAGACACTATATAATTTAGTCTGTCCTTCTTTCATGATAATAAGATGTGGTTTGAATAAGATATGACTGCTGTTTTCTAGAAGATCAATTAACCATATTTAAGCTCTGTCATTGCCTCATCTCTATGTTAGTCATAGCAGGTTGGGCATCTATACAGAGAGCTCCTATATTGACTCATTTGCCAGCTATTTCTTGCAAACTGAGTGACCACATTTAGGCTACTTCATTGGCTCATTTGGTTGCTGTTCTTAGTAGTTTGAGAGACTATGGAGAGTGCTGTCTGATTGAATCACTTGGCTGCTGTTTCTAGCAGGCCAAGCATTTATGGAGAAACCTCCTTTACTGGCCAATTTTACTGACCATGTATAGATTCTTTCATTAACATTTGGTTGTTATTTTTAGCAAGTCAAACAATCCTATGTAAGCTTCCTTTTTGGCTTGTTTAGTGACCATGTATGTACAGGGTCCTTCAGTAATTCATTTGATTGCTATTTATAGCATGTCAAGCAATCATGTAGAGGGCTCCTTCATTGGCACATATTCTTTCGAGGTGATTAGTGTTTCTGTTCTATGTGGTTGGTTGCCATGCTAGATATAGCAGCTAAACCTCTTTCGAATCATATTTTTCTGTCTTAAAAAACTACCAAAGGAAAGGATACCCTGGATAATATAGTTCTCTTGTAGTTCTGAAAACTTTGTATGAAATAAAGATGTGATCATTTCATCTTTCATTACTGGTCATCTTGGTTAGGGCTGGTCAAGGCTGTGTGGTAAGGACGGATTTCCTTTCATAGTGCCTGAAGGGAGTAATATTGACTGATGTTGGGGATGGGGGATGAATTGCCATGTTTTATAAAAGTAAGCTGGTTTCCAATGTTTTTAACCCTTTAGAATTTTTATCTGGCCATTTCAAGCCTAAATATTCTATCTTGTGTTCTATTTTGAAATTAGTCAGATATGATCTCTCACACCTACCCTATAATGTCATTTTCTAAAAATATACAAACACACCATTGAAATCTTGAAGCTACAAGATAATACATGATTAATTGAAAACGATGTGAATAAATAAGCATTACTTTTGACAGAGAAATCCGAATGCTAAGGGTTAAACTTGCCCAACACATCATGGTGAAGAAAGAATTCTATGCATGCAAAGTATATTTTTTATGTTTGTATATTTATTTTGCAAAATTTCTGATGCGAAATCATGTGTTGAAACATATTATTATATTTCAGGATGGCCATTGTTCATTTTCTTTATGCCAAATAAACACATCATTATATATTCATTCTTCACTTCAGCATTATTATTGTTCTCATTTTAGTGTCTTTTGTCTAAAATCTTTTGTCACACATCCTGTGACCTTTTCAGCAACTCTCCATCCCACATATCTCATCTCATTAATATATTTTGTTTTCTCATTAATACAACAACAGTTTCTTACTGAATTTGATAAATGGTAAATGTGTGGAATCCATCAGTCACCCCCCACACCACCAATATTGCCCTAACTCTTCGAAACGCTTAGTTTTAGAATGATGGCAGCTAATGAAGGAAATGTTCTCTTATGTGGCCTGTGTGTTTTCTGTACTCTGTTTATCATTTTGTCCACGTTTTTTTTGCAATGTCCTGTACCCAAATATGCATCTATATATACATGTAGATGTAGGTATGTACATACATGTACGTATATATGCATATACTCATTTATTATTTGTATATATATATTGTTGTATTTTGGGATGGTCACATTTTTCCTTTGTCAAATAGACATACACATTATATATTCATTCTTCACTTGTTTATTACTGTTCTTATTCTATCTCATGTCCATTTCTGGAAATCTTTTATCACACATCTGTGATCCCCTCAGCAGCACTTTCTGTCTTCGTGTGTGCTCTTGCTCTGTTTATTCCATTCTGTTCTTCTATGATTTGTCTCCTTATATGCGCATGTGTATGTACGTATGTGTGTGTGTGTCATTGTCCTTAGTAGCACTATGACCCTCCCTTCAGCCCCATTCCCTACCCCGTTGGTGCTGCTGCTGCTTCCTTTGAACCTGACTTTTTGTACCATTCTTGTAACTCACTGTGTTTGTGTGTTCGCCCATGCTGCTGCCATTTGGCAAAACAAAAAAAAAAATTACCATTCTGAAATACAATATCTGTTCCAGCACATGACTTTACATCAGGAATCTTGCAACACAAATTCATAAACATGCATAGAAATGCGTGTGTGTGTATTGACACATACACATAGAGAGAGAGAGAGAGAGAGAGAGAGAGAGAGAGTAAAAGAATTTGCATGGAAAGACAACAAAAGAATACACGGAAAACTGGAAAAAAACTCACAAATGATGTGGACATGCTCATCCCTCATTAATTATCAACCAAAAATCCTCACAGCCTCATGCCATTACTAAGATTGTTCATTTTGGTGGCTTCATCACCAACACGCTGCTGGAATAAATGATCAGGCATAAAGAAGAACATGAGACATGATAAAAACATAAGCAAACAAGAGCACTCAGAGAGCGCAAACCTCCGCCAAAGCAACACCAATGTCCTCTCAATGATTAGCCAGAGATGATTTCTAAAGTGAGAATATCTGAAATAAACATGACTGTTCTCACAAACAAGAATACTAACAATGAACCCAACTGCTCTCAAAAATTAAGTACAAAAACAGAATCCTTGTCCGGTACCAGATCGATCACAAAATCAAACATCCCTGAAAGTTTTATCTGAATCCATCCAGCAGTTCTTGGGATATCTTGTCCATGGACAAACAAACACAACTGAAAACACCTTTGCTAAGGTGGAGGTAATGATAAACAACATGGGCATTTTATATATATATATATATACACACGCTGGCATGGCTGTGTGGTAAGAAGCTTGCTTCCCAGCCACACCATTCTGGGTTCAGTTCTACTGCATGGCATCTTGTCCAAGTGTCTTCCACCATACCCTCGGGCTGAGTGGATTCGGCACTTGGAAACTGAAAGAATCTCATCGTATATATATTGGGTTGTCCGGAAAGTTTGTGCCGATTTTTAAAGGAAGGGAAAAAGGTCAATAAATACTTGCTATTACATTTTTAATCAACCAAATATGAACCATTTTGTTGCACAATGCATCTCCATCTTTCCTTTAACTTGAAAATACCCTCTTCCCAGAATTGAGGTGGTTTCATGGCAAATAAGTCAAAAGGTAAGCTACTATAAATCGGCATGAACTTTCCAGACAACCCAATATTTATGTGAGTGTGTCTTTGTGTCTGTGTTTGTCTCCCCAGCATCACTTGACTACTGATGCAAGTGCGTTTATGTCCCTGTAACTTAGTGGTTCAGCAAAAAAGACCGTTTGGATAAGTACTAGGCTACAAAGAATAAGTCCTGGGGTCAATTTCTTTGACTAAAAGACCCCTCTACGGTCGTGTTCCAGCATGGCTCCAGTCAAATGACTGAATCAAATAAAAGAATATATCCTATATATGCTACTAAGCATTTTGCTTGGCATGCTAACGATTCTGCCTGCCCACAGGAATTACTGGATGATGTAATCCTTGATGATCAAACGAACAAACAAATAAATAAATGGGGATGTCATGACTGGAATACCTTTGATCATAGGTTAGATCTGCTCAACCCGGACTGACCTTGGGTTGAACAATAGCAGATATCAATAACAACAACAAGAACTAGAACATCAGTAACACATACCACTTATAATAATAACAGCAGTGTCAACAACAAGCAGCATGACAATGAGTGACAGCATCTACAATAATAGCAATACAATACTCTGCAACAGCTGTTGTATTTCTTAATTTCAGAGATTGAAAAAAGAGAGAGAGAGAGAGAGAGTGTGTGTGTGTGTGAGAAAGTGTTGATGAGGTGGTGGGAAGGAAGAGGACAATAGGGATGTATAGTGAAGGCTAAGTAATTTCTATAATGTCACAGGTGTCCGGAAGAAAAAAAAAAACAAAGAGAAAAAAAAATGAATGGGATAATCTTGATTGTGTTGCAGAGAATATAGAGTGAGATAATTGATTTATTGTTGATAGAGAAAGCTAGCAGAGAAAGACATTGATCACCTGTACATATGTTATTGCCGTGTCCTGTAGTGCAATTTGTGTACTAATATATATATATATATATATATATATATATATATATATATATATATATATATATATATATATATATGTATAATGAGTTCAAATTCCACTGAGGTCGAGTTGGCCTTTCATCCTTTCGGGGGTCGATAAATTAAGTACCAGTTGCATACTGGAGTCAATCTAATCGACTGCCCCGCCCGAATTTCAGCCCTTGTGCCTAGAGTACAAAAGAACACACACACACACACACACACACACACACACACACACACACACACACACACACACATTGTGTGTTCATTTATTTTTTTTTGCATCTGTGATTTTATTTTTGATCTATGTAAATGAAGATATTCCCTTCATTTTGCTGATTTTCTTTGTCTGAAATGAGAAGATACATTGTGGAACAATTATTTTAATGAGTTGTTTCTGTTTATCACCCAGTGAGACACATCTGCACTGCCAGATGCTCCTGAACCAGGGATCGTTGCTAGATGTGTCGAAACAATTGTCGTGATTAATAATGAATTCTCGTATATTCCAACTTCTGTCTCTCATTTACCATATATATATATATATATATGTACACACACACTCACACACATATACACACATATATGCATACATATATATATATATATATATATATATATATATATATATATATATATATATATATATATATATATATATATATATACACATACATATGTATGTATATATATATATATATATATATATATATATATATATATATATATATATCAGGCATGGCTGTGTGTTAATAAGTTTGCTTCCCAGCTGTATAGTTCTGGGTTCGGTCTCACTGTATGACACCTTGGGCAACTATCTTCTAGTATAGCCCTGGGCCAATTAAAACCTTCTGAGTGAATTTGGTAGACAGAAACTGAAAGCTCATACATACACACATATGTATGACTGGTTTCTTGATGTGTGTGTCTCTGTGTGTGTGTATATATATATATATATATATATATATATATATATATATATATATATGCTTGATAACAGGTGTTGGTTTGTTTATATCCCCATAGCTTGGTGGTTAGGCAAAAGCAACTGATAGAATAAGTACTGAAGTGGATTTGTTCAACTAAAACACTTCAAGGCAATGCTCCAGTATGACCATCATCTGATGACTGAACCAACTAAGAAATAGAAGATATATGTGGCTGTCTATATATTATATATTATACATATATGTGTGTGTGTATGTGTGTATAAAAAGGGTTATAAAATGATGATGATGATGAATATGATGATATACACACACATTTACACTCTCATGGTGTATAAATACATATACATATGTATATACATGAGTGCACATACACACACATTTGTGAAATGAGTATATAATTAGATCTATATGTTTGTATGCATGCACATATATTTGTGTATGTGTGTGCAATGTAGAGTAATTATTATTTGTGTACATGAACTTAATTACTACAGATTTGCAGAGAAATATATATAATATATATATAAACACAATATACACACACACATACATATATGTATAGGTTTTCATGTTTGTGTTTAAGATGCGCATTAACATGTGTATGTGCGCTTTATCTAATGTCGTGATTATCTGCGTACATTATCTAAATTAATACAGATCTGCACGTGTTATATAGAAGACTGAGTCTGTACAAGCTTGTAAGTTGTCATTCATATGTAAACATGTTAAATATGTCTTGCCTCTCATATAACATTACATATGTGTTAAACATATGTAACGAGTACTTGGCATTTACCTGCTCGCTTATGAAAAGGCTTACGTGTGAATATGTGAGTAAAAAAGAGCTGTTGCCATTATGTATATATATATATATGTGTGTGTGTGTGTGTGTGTGTGTATGTATGTGTGTGTGTGTATGCATGTTTGTATTAATATATGTATGTATGTGTGTATATATATATGTGTGCGTGTGTATACATATATAAAAGCAAATACACACACACACACACACACACATACACACACACACACACACACACACACACACACACACACACACACACACACACACACACATATATATATATACATGTATACACCTATATATACATATATATCTACTTTGTTATTAAAGCTGCAAAAACATTACAAAAGCTGGCTGCTACTCAGAGCTTCATGTTCCTGTTTGGTGGACAGTTGTGATTCAGCTGGTACACATACACACACACATATATATGCATACATGCACAAATATATATATACATCTAGATATCAGTAAGTGTGTGTGTATTTACTAACACATAGGGTGTGCCAAACATCAACCATAAAAATTAAAACACATTTGATATATGCTGCATATTTCAAAAACAGTATCAATGTACTTTATACATACATACACATGCACACACAAACATCAAAATACACACACTCACATCCACATGCATACACACATGCATATGCATATATTTGCTCTTCATTTATAGAATGTGAAGCATCTCTAAAATTGATCACAAGGAAAATAGACGACATGTCAGATCTTGATTATTGGAATTGTCTTGAGAAGCTCAAACTTTATTCTCTCCAAGGTCACTATGAGCCCTATATTATTTGTATGGAGTGGAAAATACTCGAACATCATTGCCCAAATGATGTTGGCATCAACTTCAGAATTCAGCCGAGGCTTGGTCCCTGCGTCATCTATCCTCTACAAATATCATGCCTGCATCACATCATAACTGTAAGACAAGACTATTTCACCTCAACTGGCCCTGCTTTCTTTAACACCACGTTAAGACACATAAGACAAAAAAGATCTCATAACATTCAAACTGGTTCTCGACAAATATCTCCAACAATTTCTAGATGAACCACCTACACTAGGATATATATCTGCAAGCAATAACTCTTTACTCGAATGCGCTATGAAACATCATTAAATGTCTTTTCCAGGTGGTGATATTAAGTTAGGCAAGGCCTGGGCCAGTTCTGGCCAAAACTTATCTAAGTATCTAAGTGTACACAGTTCTCAAGACAGTCAAAAGTTGCAAAGATCAGTGGTTAGAGTTTTGGGCTCACAATCACGAGGTAGTGAGATCAATTCTTGGACCAGGCTGTGTGTTGAGTTCTTGAGCAAGATACTTTATTTCATGTTGCTCCAGTTCACTCAGCTGTAGAAATGAGTTGTGCTGTCACTGGTGTCAAGTTGTATCGGCCTTTCTTTTTCCCTTGGATAACATCAGTGGCATGGAGAGGAAGGGAGGCTGGTATGCATGGGCAAATACTAGTCTTCCATAAACAACTTTGCCTGGACTTGCGCCTTGGAAGAGAATTTTCTAGGTGCAATCCCATGGTCATTCATGACTGAAGGGGGTCTTTACCTTTGCCTACCCCATTTTAGACCTTTTCATCAATATCTATGTTCTGTAGTCTATGAACACCCAAACATAGGAAGTTTTCTGCTGTTACAGGGACATAAACAGCAGCTAAGTTACAGGGACCAGCATCAGTAGTCAAGTGATGCTGGGGAGACGAACACAGACACAAAGACACACATAAATACTGCAGTTTTCCCCTGCTTTACATATACCCAAATGGTTGTAACAGGTTCCTGCATGTTGGATGTTCAATGATGCAAAACATTTTGCTTTTCTTATGTTGGGAATTAGATTTACATATTCTTCTATGCATCAGTGATTATGTTGCCTATTGTCTGTAGTTCTACTGAAGTTGCACCACTTGTAGCGTCAGCTGTATGCTGAAGTTGGTGAAGACACGTAGTTTATTTGTTATCGTATTTGACTCACAATTACTAGTTATGAATTTGATTTCTAGTGGCACGTTGTGTCCTTGAGCAAGGCACTTTATTTTGTATTGCTCCAAGTTCACTCAGCTAACAAAAATGAGTTGTACCTGTAATTGAAAGGGTCAGCCTTGTCACATTAAGAGAACTACATTAAGGGTATTCATATTTGTAGAGTGCTCAGCCACTTGCACATTAATTTCATGAATTGGCTGTTCTGTTGATTGCATCAACTGGAACCCTTGTCATCATAACTGACTGAGTGCCAGTATTTTAGTTTTATGCTCAAGTTGAATCATTGATAAAGCTGTGGTCTTTGCTCTATCATGGAGTGTGCCAGGGAAGAATGGCTGAAAAATACTATTGTGCTGAAAACCAGGCCATATTGGAGGTTAAATTTTGAAGGTTTCTGTGCTCTAATAGAGGGTAATGATTGCACAACTGCATTGTTGTTCTTGTTGGGAGAAACCACATGAAGCTGTGGCCTGACCAAAAGTAATGGAAGTCAGAGATTCTTGGTGCAGTATGGTGAAACATGTCTCAGTTGCAGCTGTTTGAGTAAGGTGGAGGAAAAGGAGAAGTGGATAGCAGCAGTAGTAGTAGTAGCAGTAGTAGTAGTAGTAGTAGTAGTAGTAGTAGTAGTAGTAGTAGTAGTAGTAACGATAATGCTTTTCAATTTTGACACACTGTCTAATTTTGGCACAAGGCCTGCAATTTTGAAAGGAGGGGGAAGTCTATTACATTGACTTCAGTGTTCAACTGAAACTTCATTGACCCCAAAAGGAAGAAAGATAAAGTTGACCTCAGCAGTATTTATTTTGTCCGGCATATTAATGATTCTGCTGTCTTACTGCCTTTAGAGTGTAACACTAATAATAATATGAAATTCTTCATCATCATCATCATCGTCGTTTAACGTCCGCTTTCCATGCTAGCATGGGTTGGACGATTTGGCAGAGTTTCTACAGCTGGATGCCCTTCCTAACGCCAACCACTCAAAGAGTGTAGTGGGTGCTTTTACGTGCCACCGGCACGAAGGCCAGTCAGGCGGTACTGGCAACGGTGCATTTGAAATTGTTTTTATTCCTTGTTAAGGACATAACAAACAAATATATAAAAATATGATGATAATAATAAATATATAAATAAAATTAGAGCATGGTAAAGTACATTTTACACTATTGAATTCTTTTTTTTCTTTTTTTTTTCCACAAAGTTGCTAATCTTTCGTAAACCAAGAATCCCTAGGGCTACTGTTCAATACTGGGTTCTGTAGCAATTGGCAGATGAAAGATAAATCTCCTTCCCAATGAATTGATTTAGGTTTTCAGAATATATGTTAATTCCACTATTGTTGCTGTTGTTGTTCTTGCTTAGCCCTCAGATCAATCCTAACTGAACAAACCAATGACCTATAAGCAAATGGTTTTCCAACCATGGCTATCTCACACTTGTCTCAAGCATTCTATATCTAGAACTACATCTTCAAAGTGTGCCTTTGTTTTCAAGATGGACAGGTGTATGTTGATGGAGATTTGATGGCTATTTCTATCAGATCAAGCAGCCATGACCATATACACATAACAAATTACCAACTTTACTATATAAAGTGAGTAATGTATTACATAAACTAGCTTGATTTATAAGACTTATACGAGTGGAGTAACTTTCTTGGCCATACACAGAGTACAGTGTTCATGGCAGGATATGACATATTATGCTCACTGCTACTTATCCAGTAATCTATCTACTTGGACAATTGAAGCTATTGAAAATACTTAAAGGATAAGGAAATTTCAAGTAAGGTTAGTGTTTCCAAACATAGTGTCATAATTAGGCCTGTCACAAGGTTTTAATTTTAAATTACACAATTGATACAAGATGTCAAATATGTATTTAAAAAATGCAGAGGTTAATATGAAAACACCCTTAGATTTTTATGCTGGAGTAAAACAAAAGTGTTGTATACCAAAGGAGATAGGAAGACGAGTAAGGAAATGATGGATGATTCTGAGACATATGATTGAAAGATAAATTTACAATTGTTAGATATTGATTTTAAATTTTACTTCAGTACGACAATCAGCCTATTATATGAAGGCTAATTAGCAAAGGTTGCTTAAAACACACACACACACACACACACACACACACACACACACACGTGCAAATACATGCATGTGTACATGTATGTGTACGTATGTATAAATGTGTATAGTTATCTATCAAAAAGAATCAAACTTTAATTGAGAGGTCACTCAATACCTTTAAATGAAGTATCACTCTACATTGTGTACAGAAAAGTAATTTTTTTCACCCATTTTAAGGGCTGTCAAAATATTGATTTCCTCACAATAATACCACCAGAATATGTTTTCCAATGACTACCAGTACCTAATTACGTTATTGATTCCTCAGAATAGTGGAAAAACAAAAGGAAAAGAAATCGACCCTTGTGTGATATGAAGTCAAACCTTTGTGAAAGAAAACAACAATATTGTAATATAATATTTATCTTGTAGTTTTTCTGACTGTTGCTGTTACCTCTACTGTATTGAAGATGACACAATAATAGCTGTTTTTCAACCAACTGTTGCTACTCAGCATTTGGTATATCGTTTGTTTGGCACTGTGACATCATTGCGCAGAAGGAAATGTTTGGGTTAAAATCTTGGAAGCATAGCTCTGTTGCAGCCTTCATCTGTTTTCACAGTTGTTATGATACACTATAATTTCTCTGAAAAATAAGAGATGTGAAACGAATCAATGTTGCAATTCAAATTCCTGTGAAATTAGCTCAAGGACAATAAAAATTTCATAGCAACTCACCTAAAAATGAATGTTTATTACTTTCTCTTATTATAAATCAACTGCCAGTAGGTTACCACTTCAAACATCATCAACCCGTAAGCATTTTAGATTGGATTAAATATCTTTGTTATATTACAGAGGAAGTAGAAACCATGCCAAATCAGACTGGAGACAGGTGCAGCACCTCAGCTTGCCAGTCCTTGTCAAACCATTCAACCTACGCCAGCATGGACAGCAGACATTGAATGATAATGAGGATGATCCAAAGCAGAAAAGGACACTTGTCTTATGTATGCTCACCCCTGCTTTTATGGTATAGTCTGAGCAGGAAAGGCAACAGCCATGAAATGTTTCAAGGCCTCACAGACAGATGGAGTTTAAGGGTGGGTAGGGGAATTGCTTTTAGACTGAATAGTTAACCTGAATTGTTGCAGCATAATGTGTTGTGTTCTCTGCCAGAAGCACCCTAGGACAGGATCAGGTGGTAGTGTCAAATCAAACTCATAGGTTAATTATATTATTCAAAAACAGGAAGTCCTGCTAGAAATTCTTCGTCAGAGGCTCAAATATCACTCAAATAATGGACACACTTAATATTTTGGACCTGGTTGCACTTAGCTTGAAAAAATAATGGGATCATAACAGTCCTATGATCTGTACTATTGTTCATAGATCTACTCAAGCAGGACAAATTTCTGGGATATATATATATATATATATATATATATATATATATATATATATATATATATATATATATATATATATATATATATATATATATATATATATATATATATATATATATATATATATATATATATATATATATAGGAGTGGCTGTGTGGTAAGTAGCTTGCTTACCAACCACATGGTTCCGGGTTCAGTCCCACTGCGTTACACCTTGGGCTAGTGTCTTCTACTATAGCCTCAGGCCGACCAAAGCCTTGTGAGTGGATTTGGTAGACGGAAACTGAAAGAAGCCTGTCGTATATATGTATATATGTATGTATGTGTGTGTATGTGTTTGTGTGTCTGTGTTTGTCCCCCCAACATTGCTTGACAATCGATGCTGGTGTGTTTACGTCCCCGTAACTTAGCGGTTCGGCAAAAGAGACCAATAGAATAAGTACTAGGCATCGAAAGAATAAGTCCTGGGGTCAATTTGCTCAACTAAAGGCGGTGCTCCAGCATGGCCACAGTCAAATGGCTGAAACAAGTAAAAGAGTAAAAGAGTAAATATATACACCATCGGCTCCTCCTCATTTCTGAGTATTTCTTTTTTTCATTTGTACTTCCTCATTTATATCAGTGCCTGACAAGACCAAATTTTGCATGGAACAAAAGTCCACAGATGTCACATTTAATGATCAGTAGAGGTCTTGGCTGGATTTGGTCAGTTTCTTATTGTAACCATTTACGTTCTCTATTTCTTCTATGCCAGTCTTGATGGTGTGACCCCAGACTGTTCTCTCTTCTGCATTTTTCTCCCAGGATTTAGGGTCAATGTTGGTGCTTTTCATCATCTGTTTTAAATGGTCTTTGTAGCTTCACATGGGATGTCTGCATGATCTCTTGCCACCACTATGTTTGCTGTAAGAGGATTTGATATTGCAGTCCAATACACTTCATGCAGGGACATGACCTCCCATCTGAGGTGATGTTTGATGGTGTTGACCTTAATTCTATTGGTGTCACTTAACCCTTTAGCATTTAAACCAGCCATATCTGGCCCAAATATTCTACATGTTTTGTGTTCAAGCTGTCATGGTCTGACCTCTTACATATACCCTATAATGTCATTTTAAAAAATATGCAATTACATCGTTGAAATCTGAAAGCTAAAAGATAATGCAGGATTCATTCCAAAGAATGTGAATAAATAAGTATTAAATTTGACAAAGTAATCTAAATGCATTTCTGTTGAAATGCTCTGTCATTGATTCAATTAATTTTGAAAATGATAAAGAATTTGTCACTTTGTCACTTCTAATCTGGGGTTTGAAACATAAGTTATTATGAAAGTTTGACGGAAGATTTTAATTTAGATCACTTTAAAACAGGAAGTGCTTCTAAGCACATAGTTTGGGGCTTAGTTCCACTTTGTAGTACCTTGGGCAAGTGTCTTCTACTATAACCTATTAAGCCTTGTGGGTGGATTCAGTTGATGATAACTGGAAGAAGCTTATCATATATGTATGTGTGTGTATGTGAAGTGACTTCATTTGGGCATAGAGTAGATTTGAACCTGAATCTGCAAATTTCCCCTAACATTTCAACAGCATTTTTCTCACAGAAAAATGGAAGTTGATAAGAGTTTTGTTCAACACATGGCTTTGCCAATTCAATTTATGTCTTTTCCATTTGACTCTTAACCTCTTTTATGCCGTTGAAAAGTTGAAATTAGATAAGAATAACCTACATGAAACCACACATTGTTATCAACAATATACCTCTCTTTCTAGCTAGTCTGCATAGTTATAAGTACTAGAATTCTGAAAAGAAAAAATGGAGTTGGTGAAAAGAGACAACCAGAGGCAGGTCAGAGGATGAGCAGAAAGCAGACCAGTAGAGATTACAACAACAGGGCTGTCCTGCACAACGACCAAGTCACTACTTGCCTTACTCTCTCAGCTTTCCACCTTCAGTGACATTACTCTATCAATCTCCCTAGTACTAGATTGACAGGATCAAGCAGCGTAGAGCCTAAGGCCATACAGTATCAGGTACTGAAATACAACACTCCTGTTTATACAGATCTGCTCTCGATTGTTGATATTATCATCTACCCATTGTGGTTAAGTACTGATCACATGTAACGGTTAAATGAAATATTTGTTTATAACTTTGACCACTGTCTTTATTTCACGGAGTCAACATCACCAACATAGCAACCCGTTACATATGTGTTGTGTGTGCATATGCATGTGTCTCCTTGTTTTGACATCAAGAGTTAGTTATAAACAAGTATCACCATCACAGCAGCTGAGTCCCTCGTTTCTAGCCTTTTGTGGAAAATGTGTTTAGCGATGGGGGAGATATTATCTTGCTTGGAAACGTGTGAACGTTGGTGATAAGAAGAGCATCAAGCTGTACAAAAATCTGCCTCAAAAAAATTCTACTTGAACCATGATTACAGAGAAAATGTAGATGTTAAAGTGATGATGACAATTTTCTTGTCTGAAGTTGAGGTTATTAATCTGAAAAGTTATAATCTTATAGGTTTTAGTATAAGATTCTGCAGAAAGTTGTTGTTGTTGGCACTCCGTCGCTTATGACATCGAGGGTTCCAGTTGATCTGATCAACGGAACAGCCTGCTCGTGAAATTAACGTGCAAGTGGCTGAGCACTCCACAGATACATGTACCCTTAACGTAGTTCTCGGGGATATTCAGTGTGACACAGTGTGACAAGGCTGATCCTTTGAATTACAGGCACAACAGAAACAGGAAGTAAGAGTGAGAGAAAGTTGCGGTGGAAGAGTACAGCAGGGTTCGCCACCATCCGGAGCCTTGTAGAGCTTTAGGTGTTTTTCGCTCAATAAACACTCACAACGCCCGGTCTGGGAATTGAAACCGCGATTCTATGATCGCGAGTCTGCTGCCCTAACCATTGGGCCATTGTGCCTCCACGTGAAAAGTATTAATCTTATAGGTTTTAGTATAAGATTCTGCAGAAAGTAAATATACAGGAACTGTACACACTGTACAGCCAGTGAAAACAGCAGGTGATGCAGAGATCGGGAAGTCTCTTAAGCAGCTTGGCAGGGAGTCAACTCTTCTAATATGTCAAATGCAATGAAGAGATAGATAGGTAGAGAGAGAGAGAGAGTGGCAAACAGCAATGAGCAGTCTTACAACAAAGTGATCAACCCACCTGTTACCTAAGTAAAGTATTGTTGTTGTTGTTGTTGTTGTTGAGCAGATTTGTGATCAAACATCATTCCATTCATGACCATCCTGTCTTTTTCTTACATGCAGGGAATCCAAAACCATTTTATCCAATGTCCTCTTCTAAGTTATTATTTCTAACTGATCAAGGGATCATATTGTAGCTCCCTTGTTGTCCTATAATGAGTGTTCTGTGATGGAGATGGATGTAGTGATAAGACAGAGGATAAAATAGTTATATGGGGGTAATTGTTAATTAATTTTTCATAGGTTAGTTAGGAGTGAAGGGGAAGTACATGATAATAATAAAGTGCTCCTAGTACACCCTCTTGAGGGATTAGTGACAGTAAGGACACCTAGTTGTACAGCATTACTCAAGAAACAGGAAGAAAGAGTGAGAGAAAGTTGGGGTGAAAGAGAACAACAGGGGTCGCCACCACCCCCTGCCGGAGCCTCATGGAGTTTTTAGGTGTTTTCGCTCAATAAACACTCACAATGCCCGGTCTGGGAATCGAAACCGTGATCCTCCGACTGCAAGTCCGCTGCCCTAACAACTGGGCCATTGCGCCTCCACTTTTAACCCTTTAGCTTTCAGATTACTCTTGTCAAATATTATACCTATCTATTTACATTGTTTTGAATTAATCTTGTAGCCTCAAGATTTCGATGATGTGATTGTTTATGTTTTGAGTAACATTGTAGGGTATGTGTGAGAGGCTGGATTTTATCACTTTGGATATAGAACAGGTAGAATATTTCGAGTGGATTTGGCTGGTTTAAATGCTAGAGAGTTAATCCTGGCACTTATTCTATTGGTTCCTATTGTCAAGTCACTAAGTTATGTCAAGCGGTGGTGGGGGGACAAACAACACCAACACACATGCACACACACACATACACACGCACACACACACACACGTACACACACACACACATACACACGCACACACACGTACACACACACACACACACTCTCACACACACACACACATACACACACACAAATATATATAATTGGCTTTTTTCCGTTTCTGCTTACCAAATCCACTCACAAGGTTTAGATTGGCCTTGGGCTATAGTAGAAGACACTTGCCCAAGGTTCCATGCAGTGGGACTAAATCTAAGGTCACGTGGTTGAGAAGCAAGCTTCTGAGTTACACAATCACACCTGTGCATATGAAGCCACGCCTACATTAGCAAATTAAATTCAGGTTTCATGCTCTGTGTGTGTGAGTATGTGCGCATGTGTGTGTATGTGTGTGTGTGTAATCTGATGGATTCATTCATGCATTCAAGTTTTATAGTTGTAAATGTCTGTCTATCAAATTTTAAGCTACGCAGGATATATTTACATTTATGAAATTAGTAGTAATGCAGAACTGGCCCAAAGTTATATTGTTGAAAACATTTGTCCAAAGTGTCGTGCTATGAAACTGAACTCAAACCCACATGCAAAATGCACCTCTTACCTCACAACACAGCCACAATTGTGCCTATTTATTAATCACTCAGTCATCAACATCATCGATTAACATCCGTTTTCCATGCTGGCATGGGTTGGATGGTTTGACTGAGGTCTGGAGAGCCAGCAGCTGCACCAGGCTCCAATCTGGTCTGACAGAGTTTCTACAGCTGGATGCCCTTCCTAATGCAAACCACACTGAGAGTGTAGTAGGTGCTTTTTATGTGCCACCGGCACAGGAGCCAGTAAGGCGGGCCAAGCAACGATCACATTCGCATGGTGCTTTTTACATCCCACTGGCACAGGTGCCAGTTAGGTAGACCTGGCATCAGTCACAGTCAGTTGGTGCTTTTTACATGCCATCTGCACTGGAGCCAGTAAGGCAAGCCTGGCAAGAACACGTTCAGACGGTGCTTTTTATGTGTCACCGGCACAGGTGCCAGTCAGGTGGACCTGGCATCGACCATGTTTGGAGAGTACTTTATACATGCCATCAGCATGGGAGCCAGCCAGGGTGCACCAGCCCCAGCTACAATATTGGTTTTACTTGACTCAACATATATATATATTAATAACATAATTATATATGTTTTCATAAACATACTAATATACATATAAGTTCACGAGTATCTACTGATTGATGTATATGATCGGTCGCTTTTGTATGTGTATGAGAGTAATGGACGATATTAGTACTAAATCATTTATTTATTCATTTATTAGTGTAATTAAAGCCTTGTTAATGAGGCAGAGTGGGGGTGAGTTACTGGTGAAAAGCCAATTACCTATTATGATGGTGCAAAAGGTTTTCCCTGATGTAAAAACTGCTGTGGCAGTCAATAATAGTCGCTCTATACATATATATTTAATAGATTGTAATCATAACACTAATGTTCATGGGCCGGTTGAGTTTAATTGCTGTGTATCTTTCAAGTCACCAGTGACCTTTCAGGGCAATGTGCATATCTCCTTTGTCCAGACCAAACCAAACCAATGATATATATATATATATATTTAGTGAAGGCGTATGTTCTAGTACTTGGGCTGCTGCACTCATGATTGCTAAATTGTGGGTTCAATTCCCTGACCGGGCAACACGTATCTTGAGTAGAATACCTTATTTCGTGTTACTCCAGTCCCCCTCCCCCTTTTGATCAGGGGGAATGTTGGTCTGCTTACCTAGCCAGCAGAGTGGCATCATTTGAAGGCTGAAACAATGCAGAAGTGCATTGTGACCAGCGATGTGTAACAACATCTGATAGCCTGGCTGGTTACATGATTACATGATACATATGCATGTCACTGCATTGACCAGACTATTGGATGTCATTATGCACTGCTGCTCTTGATGTATTTCCTCTCATTGTTTTAGCCTTTAAATGATACCGTAAAGGCACATGGCTCAATAGTTAGAGTGTCAGACTAACAATCATGAGGTAATGAGTTCAATTCCTGGACTAAGTTATGTGTTGCGTTCTTAAGCAAGACACTTTATTTCACATTTCTCCAGTTTACCCAGCTACAAAAATGAGTTGAAACATCACAGGTGCCAAGTTGTATCAGCCTTTGCCTTTCCCTTGTATGACATTGGCGGTGTGGAGAAGGGAGACTTGTATGCATGGGTGACTGCCAGTCTTCCATAAACAACCTTACCCTGACTTGTGCCTCAGAGGGGAACTTTCTAGGTGCAATTCATGACCGAAGGGGGTGCTTACCCTTTAAATGATACCACTCCACTCACTAGACAGGCTGGCCAACATTCTCTCTGAATAGGATACCGATCTGTCACAGGGTTACTCATTTACAGTGGAGTGGACTGGAGCAATGTAAAAGAAGTGTTTTGCTCCAGTCTGGCAATCGAAACCATGATCTTTTGATCATGTGCGTAACACTCTACTGGTACTCTGTTAGTTGTGATGTTGCGGGTTCCAGGTGATCTGATCATCAGAACAGCCTCTTCATGAAATTAATGTGCAAGTGGCTGAGCACTCCACAGACACCTACGCTGAATGTAGTTTGCAGAGAAATTCAGTGAGACACAGAATGTGACAAGGCCAGCCCTTTGAAATGAGATAGAACTCATTTTTGCCAGTTGACTGCACTGGAGCAACATGAAATAAAATGTCTTGCTTGAGGACACAACATGCCACAAGGAATTGAACTCACAAGCTTACAATCATAAGTGGAATACCCTACCACTAACCCATGCACATTCACAAGTGCAACACTCTAACCACTTGGCCATGTACCTTATATTATATATGTATATGCACACACACACACACACACACACACACACACACACGTTGTGTATAACAATGCCGATAGTGTGTAGCAGCAATGCTTTGTTGGTTGGCTGGTTGGTTGGTTGGTAATGTTATCTAACCCTAGATCAAACAAACAATCCCTTTTTTTACATGTAGGGGACCTCAATCCACATTATTAAGTGTACCCTTTTTTATAAGTAAGATGTGATTTAAGGGATGGGGAGGATTTGGCTGCCATTTCAAGCATGCCACACGACCACCCAGAGGTTCTCTGTAAACTTGTGCTTGTATGTGTCTGTGTGTGACTATGTATGTGTGAGCAGCAATGAATGAAGGTAGTGACTTCATAAGTTTGTTTAATTTGCTGCTCTGGCTAGCAAATGGTAGATACAAGTTGTTCATTAGTATGTATTTATGTCTTTAATTGATGTAATCTTGATCAACAGTCTGAAGTAGGTAAAATATACTGTCTACAATCTCCTCATGCATTAAATAGTTTATTTTTAACATAATTTTTCTATTAGCAGAGTCTTATGTTTGTAATATTTGCATATGTGGGGATGTTTAGGAGTGTTGTAGGTGTGTGTAGAAGTGTGGGTGTGTGTAGGAGTGTGTGTGTATTTATATGTGTAAGTGTGTGTAAATATATATATGTCTTTTTTTTATTTTTTTATTTGTTTCAGTCATTTGACTGGAGCCATGCTGGGGCACCGCCTTTAGTTGAACAAATGAACTCCAAGACTTATTCTATTGGTCTCTTTTGCCAAACTTCTAAGTTTCGGGGATATAAACACTCCAACATCGGTTGTCAAGCAATGGTAGGGGGACAAACACAGACATAAACATATACATACATATATATGTATATATATGTATATATATGATGTATATATATATATATATATATATATATATATGACAGGCTTCTTTCAGTTTCTGTCTACCAAATCCACTCACAAGGCTTTGGTCAGCCCAAGGCTATAGTAGAAGATATTTGCTGAAGGTGCCATGCAGTGGGACTGAACCCAGAACTATGTGATTGGTAAGCAAGCAACTCACCACACAGACGCTCCTGATATATATTCTTTTATTCTTTTAGTCATATGACTGCAGCCATGATGGAGCACCACCTTGAAGGGCTTTAGTAAAATAAATCAATCCCAGCACTTGTTTCTGTTTTTTTAACCCTAATACTTATTCTATTGGTCTCAAATTCTGCCAAAAACTTGATATGCAAGCCCAGACTATCAAGAAGATTCAGAAGACCTTTAGAGATGATATTATGGAGAAAAAAAACACAAATAAAGGAGTGGTACAACCGGTTCAAAGATGGCCATACCTCAGTGGACAGTGAGCCTCATTGTGGCAGACCATTGACTAGCAGAAGTGATGAAATGATTACAAAGGTTTGAGGAATAGTCTATGAAGACCGTCATGTGACTATTGAGGAGATTGCTGCTGAAGTTGCATTCAACCATGGGTCAGTTCAGTCAGTTCATTTGGCTCATGTTGTCCAAGCATTCTACATCAAGCAAAACCCAGCACTTGTTCTTCAGGTTTCCTACTGCCCAGATTTGGCTCCGTGTGACTTTTGGCCATTCCCAAAGCTCAGAAACACACCGGAAGGGAGAAGATTTGCGTCAACGGTGGAGACATTGAGCAAAATTTGATGGTACAGCTCTACAGTGAATTCCAGAAATGTTTCCAACAGTGGCAGGAACATTGCCAGAAGTGTGTAGACTCCCAAGGCAAATACTTTGAAGGAGACTAAATCAAAATGGTGAATTTTTTAATATTACTTGTTTTTTTGGCCAAAGGTCGGATACTTTTTGACTATACCTTGTGTATATATTTATATATATATATATATATATATATATCATATATATATCACCATCGTTGTCGTTTAATGCCCACTTTCCATACTGGCATAACTTGGATGGTTTGACGAGGGCTGGCAAGCCAGAAGGCTGCACCAGGCTCCAATCTGATCTGGCAATGTTTCTACAGCTGGATGCATTTCCTAATGCCAACCACTCCAGGATTGTAGTAGGTGTTTTTTATGTGCCAGTCAGGCAGTATTGGCATCAGCTACGTTTGAATGGTGCTTTTTACATGCCACCGGCACAGGAGCCTGTCAGGCAGCATTGGCATCGACCACACTCGAATGGTGCTTTTTACATTCCACTGGCATGGGTGCTAAACAGGCGGTACTGTCATCGGCCATGACGACAACTTCACTTGCCTCAACAGGTCTTCGCAAGTGCAGTTTACTGCCCAATGATTGAAGGGTACTCTTAAATGGGCTGGTTATGCTGCAATGGCATAGGCCATGGTTACGGTCTCACTTGGCTTGCTGGGTCTTCTCAAGCACAGTATATCTCCAAAGGTCTCAGTCACTTGTCATCGCCTCGGTGAGGCCCAACGTTTGAAGGTTGTGTTTCAACATCTCATCCCAGGTCTTACTGAATCTATCTCTTCCACAGGTTCTGTCCACTGCTAGGGTGTGACACATTTTCACACAGCTGTCCTCATCCATATGCAACACATGACCGTACCAGCACAGTCACTCGCATGCACATCACATCTGATGCCTCTTATGTCTAACTTTTCTCTCAGGGTGCTTACACTCTGTCATGTATACACACTGACATTACATGTCCAGCTGATCATACTAACTTTATTCCTTACAAGCTTACACATGTCCTCAGCAGTCGTGGTCCATGTTTCACTGTGATGTAGCATGGCTGTTTGCACACATGCATCATACAGTCTACCTTTTATTCTGAGTGAGAAGCCCTTTGTCACCAGCAGAGGTAGGAGCTCTCTGAGCTTTGCCCAAGAGCAGAGGTAGAAGCTCTCTGAACTTTGATGGATTCCATCATTTTTGCCAGCTGGGTGAACTGGAGCAACATGAAATAAAGTATCTTACTCAAGGACACGACATGCCTTGGGCTATAGTAGAAGGCACTTGCCCGAAGTGTCACATTGTGTGACTGAGTCTGAAACTATGAGGTTAGAAAGCAGACCTTTTACCACACAGTCATGCCTGTGAGTAAGCTAAAACCTACTAATTTACATTTCCCCCACTGCTGAACTTACTTTCAATCTAGATAAGGTTAAGTAATGCAGGTAATCTCAATTGTAATTACTTTGTATATTTTGGAGACAATTTGGGTTAAAAAGAAAAAGAAAAAATCAATAGAAAAAAATTTTCTAAAATTTTTTAGTTTGGAAACTAATCAGGTGAAAATAAGTTAGAAATAATTTTTCCCTGACAATTTAATGGAATAATTTACAAGTATTTAAATGCTCAAAAAACAGTTAATATTTTTACTTTATGACATCTGTGGTTTCTTCATAATTCTTTCACTATGTCAAATGAACATCTCTGACTATATTAATTTCAGTAATCATTCGATTTCGTAACCTTATTATTATCTTAAATTTAATTAACCATCCACCAACTGATATGTCTGACTTGGTGCATTTCGATTTGTTTTGATGTTGAATACTTTTGTTCAATGTCGTACAAAATTAGCTGTATGTTATTAAAATATCACTTTCCTGCTAGCATAAAACTGATGAAAGCTTTGTACCAATACTAATAAAATCTTTCAATTATAATGCAAGCTGTCCTCAGTGGAGAATTAAAATGTCTTGCTGTGCATGTAGGTCTTTGGTTTCCTTCATGAAGAACAGAAAGCTTAGGTTTTAGCTACAGCCATTTAGCAAACCCTAGTGGTCTTACAAAGACCATTTTTCAAAGAACTGTACTACGAGAAAGGAGAGTGGACAAAACGAAAAGATAAATGGTGAACATCAAGGGATAACACAGGCAAATCATTGCAGTAATATGAGATTTGGCATACAGTTACACAGATTGTGAGGTCTGGCATATATACAGCATGTACATATATGATGCTCATATGGCTTCATCAGTGGTTGAGGGCTCAAGTTGACATGAATTTATGATATTTCTTTTTCTGTTGCAGTAAACAATCAGGAGAAGTTCAGTTTCTTTCCCTCTTGTTGTAGCATACATTTTTTTACTCTGTCATCTCAGCAGCTACTTTACAAAATCAGTAGGCTGCTGCAACTAGCCAATGATTTCATATATAATTGTGCATGTGTGTGTGTGTATGTGCGCACATGTTTGTTATGTGCATAGGCATAGCTGTGTGGTTCAGAAGCTTGCTTCTTAATCATGCTATTTTGAGCTCACTTCCATCATGTAGAACTTTAGGCAAGTGTCTTCTACTGTAGCTCCATGCTGACCAAAGCCTTGTGAATGCATTTGAATGATGAAAGGACCTCATCGTGTGTGTGTGTGTGTGTGTGTGTCTCCCTCTGTTGACATCATATACTCTTTTACTCTTTTACTTGTTTCAGTCATTTGACTGTGGCCATGCTGGAGCACCGCCTTTAGTCGAGAAAATCGACCCCAGGACTTATTCTTTGTAAGCCTTGTACTTATTCTATCATTCTCTTTTTGCCGAACCGCTAAGTTACGGGGATGTAAACACACCAGCATCAGTTGTCAAGCTATGGTGGGGGGACAAGCACAGACACAAACACACATACATACATATATATATATATACATATATACGACAGGCTTCTTTCAGTTTCCATCTACCAAATCCACTCACAAGGCTTTGGTCGGCCCGAGGCTATAGTAGAAGACACTTGCCCAAGGTGCCACGCAGTGGGACTGAACCCGGAACCATGTGGTTGGTAAGCAAGCTGTTATACAAGTGTTGTTATTCATTTTCAACCTTCCCTGAAAAGCAAGTTTAGCTATGGGGACATATCACCTAGCTTGGAAAATAGTGAGGGTTGGTGACAGGAAGAGTATCCAGTCATAGACAATCAGTATCTGAACTTCATAATCATGGAAAAGTTGACATTGAAATGAAGATGATGATGTTGATATCATATATTTATATATTTGGAGATGCTCTGTATTAATAAAAAGTAAATATATTAAAATATGCTTCAGTTATATTCATTTAATTTCTATTAACATAAAAGCCTCTCCAGACAGAGGTGAAGTTGCAAGTATCACCTAAACGTTTGAATACTGAGTATGGTGCTGATCTGACGAAACAGGTTGGGTAACAGATTAAATTCTGTGTGACATTCAATTACATCCTAGTAGGCACAGGAGTGGCTGTGTGGTAAGAAGCTTGCTTCCCAATCACATGGTTCTGGGTTCAGTCCCATTGCGTGGCACCTTGGGCAAGTGTCTTCTACTATAGCCTCGGGCTGACCAAAGCCTTGTGAGTGGATTTGGTAGACGGAAACTGAAATAAACCCATCATATATATATATATGTATGTATTTGTGTGTCTGTGTTTGTCCCCCACTCCACCCCATCATCGCTTGATAACTGATGTTGGTGTGTTTATATTCCTATAACTTAGCAGTTTGGCAAAAGAGACCAATAGAATAAGTACTAGGCTTACAAAGAATAAGTCCTGGGGTCGATTTGTTTGACTAAAGACGGTGCTCCAGCATGGCTACAGTCAAATGACTGAAACAAGTAAAAGACATAGTACTCTCAGTAAAGTGGTTGATATTAGGAAGGCCATCCAACCACAGAAACCATACAATATATGTGTATGTGTGTATATGTGTTTCTGTGTCTGTGTTTGTCGCTTGACAACCAATGCTGGTGTGTTTACGTCCCCGTAACTTAGCGGTTTGGCAAAAAAGACCAATAGAATAAGTACTAGGCTTACAAAGAATAAGTCCTGGGGTCGATTTGCTTGACTAAAGGCGGTACTCCAGCATGGCCACAGTCAAATGACTGAAACAAGTAAAAGAGTAAATAGCAGACATCTGAGCATGGTGTGGTATAGTTCAGGTGTGAGCAGCCTTTTAGTATAGTGAATCATGGATCATCATCAGGTGGGCCACACTACCAAAAACATAAAACAACTAAGAAAACACAGAAGAGATTTTTTTCTCAGACAAACACCACATTACCATGCCTTTCAACTGTGTAGATACATTTAGTATGATACATAGATAGCAATATATATATATATATATATATATGGTTAGTCCACATTACTCTCTAATGAGTGAGCATAGGGCCAGTTAACCAGCTAGCGACAGGTTGTTTATGACCGGTGCAGTCCTCTGACTTGCCAGATCCTGTTGAACTGTCCAAACCATGCTAGCATGAAGATAGACATTAAATGACGATAATGATGATTATGACGGTCTCCCATCTCTATTGACATATGAAACCACCACCATCATCATCATCACCATCATTACCAGCGGCAGCAGCAGCAGCTGCTGCAATAGCACAGTCGGCAAATTAGTCTCATCTCTTTGAATTTGCTCACCATATGCACGGCTCCCTTCTGCCCCTATCATTATCAGTTTCATTCATCTCTCCTGTCCTACCCCTACTGAGCCCTGTTGTCCCTTTATGATAACTACAAACGTTAGCTTAAAACAATTCCCACGAAAGATAGAGAATGAAATCACAAATTGAATCAAAAACATATAACTTTTTTAGCCAATACTTTCATTATACTGTCACCGTGTATCAGTGTGGGCTTGTTTGTATGTTTATGTGTATGTAGTGTGTGTGTGTGTGTTATATAATTGCTATATTAATTGTAGTATTTCATGAATGATTTCTGTATTTTAAATGTCATTTCGAGAAATGGAACCACATGCTGCAACATTTAAAAGGATGAGGTGACAATGATGATGATGATGATGATGACAACAACAACAGCACCAGCAACAAAATGGTTATGATATCCGTTGTTGCTGTTATCGTCGATATCACCATTATCATCAACTGTTATCTCCACACTTTTAATATTTGCCTACTATTGTTGCTATGACAATTTTGAACCATTCCACAAGATTGAAAGAAGATAAAAATGGACGAATAGAAAACTACATAAAGAGAAGAGAAAACAAAATCAAATTGATAATAATAATGATGATGATGATGATGATGATGATGATAAATTAAAAAAAAAAATGGAACAAAGTATAAAAGCAAATCAAAATCATTCTTTTTATTCATCATTCAATTTGATTATGGTAGTGAAAGTGGTGTCCTGGTGGACACTTCATGAAATCAAAGCATTTACCCGGTTCTCTGTTCTCAGTAAATTCATAGAAAAATAAAAGGAAGTTGATCACAGTTAGCCTTTTATGTTGCGAAACACAAGAATTTCTCTTGTCTGTCTATTTCTTTGGTAACATACATGTCCATAATGGTTATTATTCAATTAGCTCTACAAGTATTCTTACATAAAATATGCCTTTTCCACTTTGGCTCTGGTAATTGGTTCAGTTATATCATAGTTATCATGTTTCCAAAGTGGCATCATTTAAGATTTAAATGCAGTGTCAGTGGCTGCGCTAGGGCCTGTTATATATAATAAAAAAGTAGTTTTAATAGTTCATTTATCATACTTCCCTGTATGATTAACTTTGGGTGCAAATTTAAGGAAAATGCCTCTTTGATATTTCTCACTGATATAATCAGCACAGTTTTCATGAATATTATACTTATAAAATGTCTGTTTGGATTAATATACCAATATTTCTTTTATCGATTTATTTCCATAACTACAGGAGGAATTGTCAGATTTATTAATTTTTTTTTTTTATCTTGGATTATAATAAAACTAGTTGTTTATCTCTATTCCACCAATTTTTGGTGCAATTCTAGCCAAGTACTACATACAAAAAGATACTCATCACCTATGCTTTGTGATAATATACCCCCTCTCTTTTTCTCCTCTCTCTTTCTCCCCCCCCCCCTCCCATCTCTCCCTCCGCCTTTCTTCTCATCATCATATAATGTCTGCTTTCCCTTGCCTGCATATGTTGGACAGAATCTATTCAACCTTGAGACAGATTTTCTATGGTTGGATGCCCTTCCTGCTGTCAACCCTCACTTTTCTCCAGTCAAGATAATATTTCCCCATGGCCAAACATGTTCTTGCAGAACACTGGAAATTGAATGACACTACTTGTATGACAGTCACAGTCATTTTGCAACTACCACAGACATATGTGCATATATATATGTGTGTGTGTGTGTGTGTGTGTGTGTGTGTGTGTGTGTATATAACATACACTGAGTGTACAACCAGATGGGAGACAGACACAGAAGGTCCCTAGTATATATATATATATATATATATATAGTACCTTCTGTGTCTGTCTCCCATCTGGTTGTACACTCAGTGTACGTTATACATTTTTTTACTTGTCGTTTGTTTATTTACAATACATGTTTTCATTTATTAAGTAACAGAATGCAACACACCCTGGCTTTTATTAACAGTAAGTTTTATATATATATATATATATATATATATATATATATATATATATATATGGACCCAGTCTCACACTTTATGTAAGTGTATTCTACTATAACCCTGAGCTGACAGGTGCCTCGTGAGTGGAGTCGGTACATGGAAACTGAAGAAATCCATCGTGTGTGTGTATGTGTGCATGTGCATCTTGTTTGGACATTGTGCAGTAGTTGTAAATGAGTGTCAAGGTTATACAAGCAGTGCCCTTTGTTTCTAATCTGTGAACACCTCTCTGGCCATTGGAAAATATTATCTTGCTTGGAACAGGTGAGGGTGAAGGTTGGCAACAGGAAAGGCATCTAACTGCAAAAAATCTACCTCAAAGCTAGCATGGAAGTGTAGACCTTAAAACGACAACAGTGACTTGTGTGTCATTTCAATTTTAGTAAAACAAAAGTATTTCCTTCCTTTAAATGCTTGCAAAAGACTGTTCTTTTATATGTATGTAGACAAATGTAAGCGTAATCAATTTAGCTAGTAAGCTTGTTTTGGTTAAAATCCAAGCTAATGATAGCAGTATACAAGAAGAAAATAGACTTTTTATAATTTAGAGTTTTGTAAATTTAGTCGAATGCCAGTTAAACTAAGATGTTGTGGCATACTGGAAAATCAATTGTGATTGAATAGGCATATGATCAAAGACTATTCCATTCCAATTATGGCCAAGGAATCTTTATTTATTTCTAAGCATTGCATACCCTGGAATGATTTATCCAATATGTCCTCCTGTTTGAGATGATAGCATAGTGATTTCAGAGAGATTTGGCTCCTATTTCTAGCAGGTTAGATGACTACATAGAGCATGGATGAAGAATCCCTTGCTCATGTTTAAACTTGTAACAGCCTTTGACACAGTCTTTAAGTCTCATATGGAGACACACCCACCTCCAAAAATAAGTTTTTAATCTTAATATTAAAGCACTAATTTAATATAAGTCTATAATATATATAATTTAATATTAAAAATTCAGGGCATAGCCCCGAATTTTGCCAAATTAGGGATTCATTATTTTTTTCCTAATACAGACGGTAACCCTCTCACAGATTTTTATGCATCTGCAATTTGCCTCTAGCACTAAAAGAAGTTTCCCACTGACCCAACATAGAAGCTCTCTTATTGATTCACAACGCTAAACTAAGTTATTTAGTGGTGTGCAGTTCTGTCAAATGCATAATGTTTCTCACCAAATATAGAATGATTGGAAACTGGATAAGTGCATTTTGATAAACAATATTTTATTAGATTTTAGTAACTCTATACTGAATGTTTAACATATTTCTGAGGCAACTTAGTGGTTTTATATTTCAAGCTTAATGACTGATAACATATATGTATAGCTATTGTGATAATCTGTTTAATCTTATGGAGTAAGGAAATGGTTGTTATTTTTACAACCTTAAACTTTGACATCACTGACAAACTGTTTTGTGTCAGAAATTATTCAAAATATGTTGATAGCTGTTGCAGAGTCTAGACCTTGAAATTTCTTACATGTTCACAGTCAGAATGATGAATAATAATAATTAGCGGTTCTGTGGTATTTTTTACATACCATGCTATGTTGTTTTCTTCTGCTCTAATGCTGTGTTCGCATCCAATAAGTCCTCTTCCCCCTCTTTTTCTTGGTACATACAGTTTGTCTGTGTCACTTTTTGGGTGGAGTGTCCCATATCTAGTTAGCAACTTCCTTGTCTTTCTGCCTAAGCTGTTTAGTTTGTCTACTATCCATGCGATTACCCTTGCTCCATATCTAAGAAGTGAAACTGCCCAGGTGTTGATAGCTTCGATCTGATTCCAACCGTTTAATTTTGACTTAAGGATCAGTCTCAGTCTGCGTAAGTACTACACCTTAAATTTTTCTGTCATTTCTTTCTCCATTAATTTATCCATTTCCAAAATCCCTAAGTACTTATAGCCCGTCTCTTCTATCTGCTTCATAACCTCCCCCGATGGTATTCTTTAGTCCTTCCATACATTTGATTTTGCCTCTCTTCAAGACTAACACACCACACTTTCTCACTCCGAACTCCATTCTGATATCAGCACTGAAGGTGTACACCGTATCAACAAGGGAACTGACTTGGACTTCATCTTTACCATAAAGTTTGAGGTCATCCATGAATAACAAATGGTTGACTTTCTGTTGGCGGCTTTTGAATACATACCCAGCTTTTGCTTTCCTCAGAATCAGTGTCAGTGTTATCAAGCACAGTACAAAGATCAGTGGGGACAGGCAGTCCCCTTGGAAGATGCCCCTCCTAATTTCTACTGTCACTAAACTTCTTCCGTATGCTGTCAGGTCCATCCTCCAATTTGCCATACTTTTTCCAAGCAATCGCTCAACATTTGATGCAATCCCAAACAGGTTCATACACTCCATAATCCAAGAATGTGGGATCATATCGTACACCCTACAATAGTCGATCCATGACATGGCTTGGCTAAGTTACTTTTCCTCCTCTTGCAGTCTCTGAGTACAGTTTTATCTATCAGGAGTTGGTCCTTGGTACCTTTGCACTTACGCTTGCAACCCTTCTGCTCATGTGGCAGGACTATTTTTTTTCTAGATGTTTGTACATTGACTCTGTGAGTATTCCAGTCAATAACTTCCACATAAGTGGCAAACAGGATATCGGCCTGTAATTGTCTACCATATTGCCTTTTTCTTATGTTTTTTAGACACTGCACTGTCCTACCAAATGTCAACCACTCTAGTGTTGTTTGGTGACATTTAACAAGGTGTTGAGTTGCTATTCATGCATCACATTCACCAAATCTTTTGATCCAGTAGCCTTGAACTCCATCTGGTCCCAGGGCTTTCTAGTTGCTCATGTTTTTGCTGATTCCCTTCACTTCCCAAATTGAAATGACTGTTTTGGACAAACTACTGTTTGTTTCAGTTCTTGCAACCATTCAGCATCCTTCTTGTGCTCCTTGTTTTTGCTCCAGATGTCACTCCAAAACCTTTGACTTTCAATGTTATCTAGTATCATCTTTTCATCTGTACACCCGCCATTTATTTCTTTATAGAATCTCTTCTGATCTACTCTGAATAACCTATTCTGGTGGTAACCCTTCATTCTTTGGTTGTATCTTACCATCTTTGCTTTCTTTGCAACGAGGTGATAAAATAGACCTTTGATCAAAAGCATTCAGACCATGGCCATCCCACCTTTATTTTTCTTTATAAACAACATTATCCAATGTACCATGTCCTTTCTTTTCTTTCTTTTTTTTTACATAAGACAAATTGGGTGCAATTTGTTGGGAAACATGCCTGCTATTTCTAACTGAAGCTAGTGGTGTGCAATTCTTTTTAAATACTTCACCAGATACACATTTTCTGAGCATGTTCCTAACAATAAATATTTCTACACAATTCCAATCTCTTTAACATTGTTACACTATTTATAGTCATAGCATTCTGTGATTTAAACATGTGGTATGTGTTTTAATGAAATACCATTTCATAGGAAGGATGGATAGATTACAGAATACAGTTACAGTACAATTCTATATTTTTAAGATGAAGAATTTATATTATGTATACTGTTTATATTAGTTGGATTGATGTCCTCATCCTGAGTGTTGCTTTCACTACAGTCAATTATCGTATGCTTCAGCCTTCTTCAAGTGTCTTGTGTTGAACTTGGTTGTTGTATAGGAATTTTGAACCTAACCCATTATTTGATATTTGATCCATGGGGGTACACTGTTCTCATTCCACTCTGCGTTTCATGACATTTTTTGCTTCAGTTGATTTTTTTTGTGAATTACAATAATGTCTTGCCTGGGATTGAACTCGAAACCTCTTGGTGATTGCACTGCATTCATCAACACCTTTATCTACTGCACTGAGTTGAGTGGATCAATATGTTTTTTACATTAAAAATTGACAGTCTACTCTAAGTACATACCATGCACACACAAACACACATGTACATGTGTGTGTGTGCGTGTGTGCGTGCATGTGTGTGTGTGTGTGTATTGCACCCATACTGGTGCTGCATAAAAGCATCCAGTACACTCTGTAAAGTGGTTGGTGTTAAGAAAGGCATCCAGCCATAGAACAGACAACTGGAGCCTTGGCAGCTCTTCAGCTGTCCAGCTACTGTTGAACCATCCAACCCATGCCAGCATGGAAAATGGATGTTAAATGACGATGATGACAATGAAGTAATAGTAGTAGTTAGTAGTCGTAGTATAATGTATAATGTATGTAGTCATGTATGCATCTACATATTTTTCAAAAGAAGTAACCATTAGAGACCAATAACCAATAAATGGGAGCTTCTTTTTATAAAAATACACAAGGTGGTGTTTGCCCAAATTTCAAAGACAGTTCCTTCTTGCTCTTGTTACTGAAAATGCAGGGAACAAGTCATTGGACCATTGGAAATTAGCAACCAGCAGCCCTATTTTTTCACCAAATGCAATTGAAATAAACCAAATATTAAGTCTAAGTTAGCTTTTTCATCCATCAAAGATCACCCTTTTATTACTACATCTCTTCTGAAATACACTGCTTTCATTTCTATTAATTTCTAAAAATAATGAAGAATTTAGTAAAATAACTCTGTGTTTATGGTGGTGCTCCTGCATGACCGCAGCCACTTGGCTGAAATGCATAAATAAATAAATTATCAAGTTGGTAGTTGGAGCATAAATTAACATGAAATTTTGATAGGTTTTTATTTAGATACAAGAAGATTATATTCTAGAATCTGGGGCAGTCTCAGATGGGTTGGTATCAAAAGAGTTAAAATCTGAATGAATCAATCAATATAGTTGTTTTATTCAACAATATTCTTTATTTATGTTACAATTATGTCAATGTACCTTGCTGAAAGTATTTACATATTATTTCATTCTGTGTGATCATGACACCAATTAGAATATTTGATTCAGAATTTTTAAATGTTTGATTTTGATTTTTTTCTTTTTTAAAGATATTGGCTTTCTTTGTTAAAAGAGATGCTTTTAAGTATTGATGTATTTTCTTTATTATTCACAATCATTCAGCAGTAAAATATTGATTACTGTTAAGATTATAATTTTCCTTTATAAATTTCAAAAGGCCAAGTTTACCCTGCATTCAACTGATTGAACTAACTATTGTAGGCTCTCGGACACTTTAACTACCTAGGAGGGTTGCAAGGCAGACAGAAGCACAGAACATGGCAACAGAGGGGTATCCAGGAGTCTTGACCTGGATGTGGCCTGGCCCCTTTAAACTGTAAGGAGTGAAGGGCCAAAACACTTGCATGAAGAGAATTCTTTGCTAAAACCCTTCTGCTCATCACCTGTCCCTGAAGTCTCTTACTACCATACTGTTTCTTAATCTCTGGTCAATGGAGACAAAGTGTCTATACTATAATATTTATATCAGTCTCTCTGTTTTGGTTGTTTTGCTTTTTTTCTTTATCTTGAATTGTCATCAAGTGTCTACTTCCTGAATGGAGATATAGAAACATGACTGGATTCATATGGCATTTATTTGTAGTAAATTGAAGCTGCAGAAGAAAAGAGAAAGCTACATGATGCTTGTTGATGTTCTTGTATTTTTGAAATGCATTTACATTGAAAAGGAGAATTGTGAATGGAATAGTTTCATGGAAGCTGTTTTCTAGCAGTCTACTTGAAGTAAGCTCTATGTTTGTTTGCTAGAAACCTACAAAGAAATTCACGAAGTAACAAGAGCACTCAGAGAGCCCTAACCCTAACCCTAACCCTAACTCTGCCAAGGCAACACCAACGTCCTCTTGATGATTAACCAGAGATGATTTTTAAAATGAGAATGTCTGAAATAAACTCGGCTGCTCTCGCAAACGAGAATACTAAAAACGAACCTGAGCACTCTCAAAAATTAAGTAAAAAAAAAAACGGAAAAATATTCCAGAATCCTTGTCCGGTACCAGATCGATCCCAAAATCTAATCAGTTTGTGTCAGTCATGAGGCCAAACATCCCTGAAAGTTTCATCCGAATCCATCCAGTGGTTCTTGAGATATCTTGTCCACAGGCAAACATACAAACATGACTGAAAACTATATCTCTGCCTTCGCTAAGGCAGAGGTAATAATGCTTGTGAGGTCAAGTTTTTGGATTATTGCTCTTGTGGACGAAAGCTGTCTCAGTTTACTGTTACAGCCTTAGCAAAGTATATACCCTGATTGCCTCAGTCTGTTGAGTTAACTATAGGTTTCAATGTTCAGTGTTTGAATGGTATGTGCATGTGTGTGTGTGTGTGTGTGTGTTAGTTGTAAAATTGGTTTGGCAATGATATATACAACTATTAAGATCTGGAATTAAACAGATGGGCTTTCATTTGGAATGAAAACCTATCTGTTTAATAATGATTTGTAATCAAAGGGACAATATAAATACATTCATTTTGCTACAAATGAATATATGAATCCACTCAGGTTTCTATGGATACATTCATGAAGTAGGCACCATGTACATGGCATCTGTTCATTGAACATAGCCATGATTATGATTTCTAACCTACTTGCACTTTCAATGTTAACTTCAAAGTGTCCAGGATCTGTTGTGTCACCCATGGTCTTTGAGGCCATCTCAGAGTAGTTTGTTTCATATAATGATCACACAACTCTTGAATATTTTGCAAGAAAGACAGTAGAATGTAGGCAATTTGCAATGTGTTTGCTACTGGGAAAAGGTTAGGCTCCACTAGGACTTAATTGCTTTATGCATAACACACTAATAATCAAGACTATGATGGTGCCTCAGTGACTCAGTGTATTGTTGCTCTCTCCATCTTGGTGAAAGAGAGAGAGAGAGAAGTGAAGGAGTACAAGAGAGAGAGAGAAGTGAGGAGTACGAGAGAGAGAAGTGAGGAGTACAAGAGAGAGAAGTGAGGAGTACGAGAGAGAGAAGTGAGGAGTACGAGAGAGAGAAGTGAGGAGTACGAGAGAGAGAAGGTGAAGTGAGGGTGTGCAAAAGAGACAGAGAGAAAGTGAGGGTGGAGGTCATTTAAATAAATCTACAAAATGTATTTGGTTCCTTTCATAATCTAAAGGCTCTGTCTCCAGAGCTTCTTGCAAGATTGTGTCTTTTGGATACCCTCTCATCATATTCCTGACAAGAATTCCCACTCTCCTTTCTCTGCAAACCTTACTCTTTTAACCCTCATGAGACACCCAGGCCGATTGATCAACCCAAGTGATACAGACTGAAAGGACTTTGAGGCCGATCCATTGGCCTAATGAAACAAACGTTTTGAGGTGTAGTAGCCAATCAGGAATAGTCTTTCAGTAGATATACTATAAAGCTATATAATATATATAGATTTACATACTAATAAAGTAGTTTTAGGCACTTTATCCTTTGTTTTCTACATGCACCTATCAAATTCCATTTCAACAGAAAGAAAATACTTTGGTCTTTTTGGCTGCACATACCAAAACATTGTGTGTCTGAAAATGGTTAACTGCAACTAGGCCCTTGTAGAGTTACAATACCAGTTTTGGAAAATTACTATTTGTAAATCTCACAAGGAGAGATATTCAGCAACAGTACTTTGGAGTAAAGATTATTTGCCAACATAACATGGCAGTCCTAGTTTAGGACTAATGTTGCTGTAATTTAGCCCTAGGAGACATCGTCTCCAGCTGGCTATACGACACGATCTGTGTCCTTATATTTTCGAACAAGGGAATCTAGCACCCCACTTAGCTCAAAACAATATCTGTGTATCGCGATTTCCAGGTTATTTCCCTTCATCAGCACAGAATAATTGTTCAGCTAGAAGTGGCACTGCCAAATTCCCTTTCAAAATATATAGTTTTCAAAGTGACAACTAGTCACTGATCTATGATTTAGAAAATTTAGAAAATTACTATTGGTAAATCTCACAACGAGAGATATTCAGCAACAGAACTTAGGAGTAAAGATTATTTGCCAGCATAACATGGCAGTCCTGGTTTAGGACGATGTCTCCTGGGGCTAAATTACAACAACCAGGTCTGCCATATTATGTTGGTAAATAATCTTTACTCCAATACCAGTTTTGTTTCGTTTTAGGATATATTTTTTTTCTTACTGTATTTTTTATTTTAAGCCAGAATATGAATACATTGCAAGTGAGAGGTGACAGCTTTCTGAAATGACCAACTCACTGCCTGGTATAGCATCATTACCATCACCACCACTACCATCACCATCACCATCACCATCATCATCATCATCATCATCATCATCATTCTGTACTAGTGTGGGTTGGACAATCTGACAGGAGCTATCAAGCTGGAGAGCTGCACCAGGCTCCAACTCTCTGTTTTGACCCGGTTTCTATGGCTGGACATCCTTCTCAGTGCCAACAACTTTACAGACTGTACTGGATGCCTTTTATGTGACACCAACATGGCTGCTTTTTCATGGCACCAGCATGAATGCATTTTTACATGTGTGTGCTAGTACCTCCAACATATACACACATGTATATGCAAATGTGTGTGTGTGTGTGTGTGTGTGTCTATATAAATATGATATATACATACATACATACATACATACATACATACATATATACATACATGCATAGAGAATAATCTTTTAAAGACAAATTCTGCAGAGTGGTTGGTGTTATAAAGTGCATCCAGCCATAAAATCTATATCAAAACAGATACTGTAGTCTGGTGTAGTCTTCTAACTGGCTGGCTCCTGTCACACCGTCCAACCCATGGCAGCATGGATGGCGGGCATTAAACGATGATGATGATGATGGTGATGATGATACTGTGTGCAGCTCTACATTTTGTAATTTATTTTTTGTTACTTATCTGAAGTAGGATCTAATTCAGTCTAGTTTAGTTTAATCTAATAACTTTCCTTTCTTGCTTTTTCTTTTTAAATTTTACTTTCTCATATTTTTTTTGTTTTTTTTTCTCTAAATACATTTATTTGTGCAACACTAACTCACTCAATTCCCTTGCTAATTTTCTGTGAATTAGATTTTAAATGAATTGAAATTGAATTGAGCTGGAGTTTGCATTATTATTTTTGATGATGTTATTGTTGTTTGATGTTATTGCTATTGCTGGTGTTGTCATCCTTGGTATTGTTCTTGTTCTTATCTAGCATTAGACTTGCAATCAAAGGCATTCCAGCCATGATCAACCATGTGCAACTGACCCAGAACTGCCTCGTCTTAGGCTTCATTTTTACTTCTAAAAGGTTGTGTGGTGGATGGAAAGATTTGAGCGATTTGGTTGTTTTTCCTTGCAGCTTCAGCAACCATGTAGAGGTTCTCTTGTGAGCTTGGAAATTTTATTCTATTTTATAACAGATAGGTCTATTATTAACAATGCATGGTTTGCTTCTGGTGGGGATTTACCATTATAGAAGAGAGAATCTCTTTTAGGTTAAACTATGCCAAGTTCAAGAAGATGCATCATTTTATTTCTAATTTTAAAATTTTAATTAATTTTTTTTTCCATACAATACAAGAATATTCTTGAAGGTTTTAGTTATCAGTTGTCAATTATAGTACTATTTCATCCTCCTTTGGAGTCATCAGCATAGCATAACTCAAGACACAAATTACTTAGGATAAATTTAACATTCTATAAGCAAGAGAGAGAAAATAGAAAAAGTAGAAAGAGAGGGACTTCTTACGTGCAGTTGAAATATTTCCTGGGCAATCATTCTTCTCAGATGCAGATAAAGATTTCTGGCTGCTATTTCATATTGTGCTATTCATTGGGATTATTTAAAATATGCATATATTCTTCCTGTTCATCTCACTGCAACTCTTGCCTCCAATTTTTGAGGATAATCATAGAAAAGCAACAGAGCATTTCCGACATGTGGTTTTGCTTCTGGTGATGATTTACCATTATTAAAGGGGAGAGAATCTCTTCTAATATTA